>NC_057800.1:707104699-707113245 GCF_018294505.1 Triticum aestivum
ACGTAGGTACTTACCTACTAGCACATCTGGACGGAACCATTCAAGCTGCTTGGGAAGTTAGCTTACCTACATGCACGTGCCTTTTTGTGCAATGTGAGTTGCACCCTGTGCCAAAATCGTCTCTTCTCGCTGTCAACTTCTGCCATCCTGATCCTTTTCTATTGCCTAATGTCGCTAAATCTGATGGTCTCCTTCAGCTTCTCCCGGTGGATATCTAAGATGGCACTGCTAGACTGCGGGAGCTAAGTCTTATTTATTTGGATGTACAAGTTGGTGGCCAGTACATCTAGCTTGACACAAGCAACACTTCATGGAAAGAATGCCACAGTATTATTTTTTTGAGCGTACCTGTTGATGTTGTTGGCACTCATATCAAGTATACCTGCTCTCCATCAGGTGTATTGTTTTATCTCTATAGCTGATTATGAATGAAACAGGCAATGTATTACATGCATGCCTCATGGCTATCTATCTCTATACCGACAGTGTTGCCATGCAGCCAGATTTATGGCATGAGAAGGTAAAACATATTAGTGAAGGTTTTACCAGAAACTTTGTTACATGAACATTGTCAACTACCAGAATATATGTATGTATGTATGTATGTATGTATGTATGTATGTATTAATAGGCCATTTTCGTTGGTGCATTTTGATAGTATGTTCTGTTGACATCCATGATGAAACACGATGATACAAAAAATATGTAGATGTACTTTTCTTTGAGATTGGGTTGTTACATTAGACAATTTGCCATGATTGTTGTGTACAAGTGTGGTCATTTTACATGCAATTGGTCGGTGCTAATTTGTTCGTGAAATTAATATATTGTTATCAGATTATATATGTATATCAATTGAGCACAAATTTACCAAAGGAAGTTCAATAAGATTATGATTATTTTAAGCATTTTCCACAAGCAAACTATTGAAGAATGATTTTGGTCATACTAATATGAGAATATACAACAACCCTGCGAATTCTGCTGCAAATATATACTTCTGTACATATAGACTAGACAAAATTGATGATGACCGACAACTTCCACAATATTAGTAATCAACAAGTTTCTTCCTATATTATATTCGTGAATAAACATAGTGATATAGAAATCTATGGAGCAGCACTAATTTTTTTAGCTTTCGTGGGTTACTATCATCATCCAAGATGACTTTGGTCACAGCATCATTTAATGAGAAGATTGCAACTTTTGTAAGGTTTAACATTATTGTTAACAAGCATGGTATCTTGCATATTTTTAGTGCTAAATTATTGAAGAATTAAATGTTAGCATCAGTTTATATGGTGCATAAATTTTAGTATCAGATTGACTTGGTGTATTAATTTGTCGAAGAAAAGATGATAGTTATCTACTGCGGCTTTTTTACATCCACGCAAGCTATTTCATGATGATGTTGATTCTACTAAGATGGAACAACCGTAGTAGTACTATAACCGCATGTGAAGCATCTATGTTACTGTATTCTACAAATAAATGAAACATTTCCTTCACATGGCTACCACAAATAAGTATAAAGCCATCCCAGTTGCTTGCAAAATGAAATTAAATATATCATTCCATAACTTTAATCATAGTTTGAAGTTAAATGATTATTAGATAAAATTCAACTACAATTAATTTCTGCTGGCCTAGCCATGCGAATGCACGGGTTGACGACTAGTTAATGGTTAATGCTTGTTTGCAAGGCATGTTCTGGCAGATGTGATTGTTCAGGAGCACGACACTATGGCGGCTCTGGTATTTGCGGCAGACCAAGCTGCAGCTTTGCATGTGCATCTGCTGCATGCAATCACCCAACGCTCTACAGTTGCTCAATTTACCCATTGCCAGTGATTAATTTTTTTCCTTAGCTGATTCATGCACCGACCAGTGTTTTCTCAAAGCCAAACACCACTGCATAACTGAGTGTTGTTATGTTGTACCATATGTCTTTCTGATATCTACGAAGATCATTTGGAAATAAAGTACACACCATAATGTCATTCAATTTTATCTTAAGGACACGGCTTATGAATCATGCTTTACGAATTAAGAGATGCCCGATATTATGAATAGAATTATTAGAATTCCCTCCCATGAAAACTCCAACCATGTTGATGACATTGTAATACCCGAAGACTCTCGTTGAAATTCCTTTGTTCAGTCTTTCTGGATGATTGAAGGCACAATCCATAAGACCCCACCCAAATGAAAAGTTCAACTGTGCTAATTATTTCCTTTGTTTAGTGTCTCTGGAAGATCGAACACTGATCAATCTGCACCTAATTAAGAAGGTTTTCCTGTACATCGAAGGCCAAATGGGTTGTCTAATCTGGGGATGATGTGTTTTACTACAGATCAATGGATTGGATAGGTATTAGTTGCAATTTGGCATCATATTTTCTGGGGTTTTCTATGTTCTTTACTGCTCTTTACAAGGTGGACGACACATATGAGCATCGTGGCCGCTGTCTTGGTCACACTGTTGGATTCTTCCTCACCTAATTTGAGCATCGTTGCCGCGCTCCTACGGGTGACCCAGTAGGCCCCACGGACTGCCTCTGGTTCCGCCGCCTACTTCGTCGCTCAACCCTTTCATCCTCATCCAACACCAGCTCATCACCAGCGTCACCGTCATCTTCGTCCAACACCACCACTAGTAGAAAACAGGGCTATGGTCCAGGCCAGCTCAACCCATTAGTCCCGGTTCAGTGTAGAACCGGGACCAATGTGGGCATTGGTCCCGGTTCGTGAGCCCAGGGGGCCGGCCGGGCCACGTGGGCCATTGGTCCCGGTTTGTCTGGACCTTTTGGTCCCGGTTGGTGGGACGAACCGGGACCAATGGGCCTCGCTCCTGGCCCACCACCATTGGTCCCGGTTGGTGGCTTGAACCGGGACCAAAGGCTCCCCTTTAGTCCCGGTTCATGCCACCAACCGGGACCAATGAGGTGCCTATATATACCCCCTCGCGCAAGCGCAGAGCACAGTGCTCTGTTTTTTCTGGCCGAGGGGGAGAGGGCTTTGTGGTGCTCTAGCTCACCTCCCATGCACATGAGGTGTTCGATGGAATGCCCGAGCCACACTACTTAAGCTTTCTCCTCTCGAAGCTCGACCTCCAAGCTCCATTTTCCTCGAGATTTGTCTAGATTTAGCGGTCCGTCACACCCCGTCCCCGTCTTCACTGCCGTCGATCACCCGCGCCGATCTCATCACCGACACCACCGTGGTGAGCCTCTTGTTCTTATCTTCTTTCTGAAAGGAAAAATATTCTTACTTGTATGTTTAGATAGATACTTGTATCATTTTCTTACATTTATATTGCATCGTATATAGTGCGATGGTTTTGGTATCCGCCCCGGTCGCCCCTCGTTCTGTCTATGATTCGGATTTGGTATGTATATTATCTTTATAACTATTGGTTCATTTATTGTTTATGAAAATTATGCCGACCAACGTGACATAGATTTTATTTATCTAGGATGTATGTGAATCGGAAATGCCAACCAACCCTATTGTCGAGAGGTTAAATTTAGTTGAAGAAGAAAACAATTTGTTGAAGGAAAAAATAAAAAAAATTGAGGAGGAGAAGATGATATTGGAGTTGCATGTTGCGGATGTCGTCGATGATCACAAGATCAAGATGGATGCAATGCGCTTGAAGATTAGAAAGATTAGAAAATATGCCATTCATACCGAGGCTTGGTATCATTATGCCGTTGGATCAATTGTTACCTTGGTTGCGATTATGATCGCATTTGTTTTCGCATTGAAATGTTTTACATAGTTTCAATGTATGGTTTAATTAATTAGATGCTCTGGAGAGCTATATGTTGTTAGATGAGAACTATGTATGCACTTTGGTTTTAATGTGATGATGAACTTATATTAATTTGGACACTTAATTATATATAATGCACGCAGATGAACCGGCAATGGATGTACGGTGACAGACACACCCGCGAGTACATTAAGGGCGTGCATGAATTTCTCGATGCGGCTGAGGCAAACAAGCAGAATGGTTTTATGTGTTGTCCATGCACTGAATGTGGGAATACGAGGTCTTACTCTAACCGGAAAATCCTTCACTCCCACCTGCTTTACAAGGGTTTCATGCCACACTATAATGTTTGGACGAGGCACGGAGAAATAGGGGTTATGATGGAAGACGGCGAAGAAGAAGAGTACGATGACAACTATGTGCCCCCTGAATACGGTGATGCTGCAACGGGGGGAGCTGGTGAAAATCAAGAGGAACCAGACGATGTGCCCAATGATGCTGCCACGGGTGAAGCTGCTGAAGATCAAGAGGAACCAGACGATGTGCCCGATGATGATGATCTCCGCCGGGTCATTGTCGATGCAAGGACGCAATGCATTAGTCAAAAGGAGAAGCTGAAATTCGATCGCATGTTAGAGGATCACAAAAAAGGGTATTACCCCAATTGCGAAGATGGCAACACAAAGCTCGGTACCGTACTGGAATTGCTGCAGTGGAAGGCAGAGAATGCTGTGGCTGATAAAGGATTTGAGAAGCTACTGAAAATATTGAAGAAGAAGCTTCCAAAGGATAACGAATTTCCCGACAGTACATACGCAGCAAAGAAGGTCGTATGCCCTCTAGGATTGGAGGTGGAGAAGATACATGCATGCCCTAATGACTGCATCCTCTACCGCGGTGCATACAAGGATCTAAACGCATGCCCGGTATGCAGTGCGTTGCGGTATAAGATCAGACGAGATGACCCTGGTGATGTCGACGGCGAGCCCCTCAGGAAGAGGGTTCCTGCGAAGGTGATGTGGTATGCTCCTATAATACCACGGTTGAAACGTCTGTTCAGAAACGAAGAGCATGCCAAGTTGATGCGATGGCACAGTGAGAACCGAAAGAAAGATGGGAAGTTGAGAGCACCCGCTGACGGGTTGCAGTGGAGAAAAATCGAGAGAAAGTACTGGGATGAGTTTGCAAAGGACCCAAGGAATGTATGGTTTGCTTTAAGCGCGGATGGCATTAATCCTTTCGGACAGCAGAGCAGCAATCACATCACCTGGCCCGTGACTCTATGTATGTATAACCTTCCTCCTTGGATGTGCATGAAGCGGAAGTTCATTATGATGCCAGTTCTCATCCAAGGCCCTAAGCAACCCGGCAACGAAATTGATGTGTACCTAAGGCCATTAGTTGAAGAACTTTTACAGCTGTGGAATGGAAACGGTGTACGTACGTGGGATGAGCACAGACAGGAGGAATTTAACCTTAAGGCGTTGCTGTTCGTGACCATCAACGATTGACCCGCTCTCAGTAACCTTTCAGGACAGACAAACAAAGGATACCACGCATGCAAGCACTGTTTAGATGACACTGAAAGTATATACCTGGACAAATGCAGGAAGAATGTGTACCTGGGCCATTGTCGATTTCTTCCGACCAACCATCAATGTTGAAAGAAAGGCAAGCATTTCAAAGGCGAGGCAGATCACCGGAAGAAGCCCGCCATGCGCACCGGTGATCACGTGCTTGCTATGGTCAATGATTTACACTATGTAATCTTTGGAAAGGGTCCCGGTGGACTAGCTGTTCCGAATGACGCTGAGGGACACGCACCCATGTGGAAGAAGAAATCTATATTTTGGGACCTACCCTACTGGAAAGACCTAGAGGTCCGCTCCTCAATCGACGTGATGCACGTGACGAAGAACCTTTGCGTGAACCTGCTAGGCTTCTTCGGCGTGTATGGGAAGACAAAAGATACACCTGAGGCACAAGAGGACCTGCAACATTTGCACGAAAAAGACGGCATGCCTCCGAAGCAGTATAAAGGTCCTGCCAGCTATGCTCTTACGAAAGAAGAATAAGAAATCTTCTTTGAATGCCTACTCAGTATGAAGGTCACGACTGGCTTCTCGTCGAATATAAAGGGAATAATAAATATGCCAAAGAAAAAGTTTCAGAACCTAAAGTCTCATGACTGCCACTTGATTATGACGCAACTGCTTTCGGTTGCATTGAGGGGGCTTCTACCGGAAAACGTCCGATTAGCCATTGTGAAGCTATGTGCATTCCTCAATGCAATCTCTCAGAAGGTGATCGATCCAGAAATCGTACCAAGGCTACGGAGTGATGTGGCGCAATGTCTTGTCAGTTTCGAGCTGGTGTTCCCACCATCCTTCTTCAATATCATGACGCACGTCCTAGTTCATCTAGTCGACGAGATTGTCATCCTGGGGCCCGTATTTCTACACAATATGTTCCCCTTTGAGAGGTTCATGGGAGTCCTAAAGAAATATGTCCGTAACCACGCTAGGCCAGAAGGAAGCATCTCCATGGGCCATCAAACAGAGGATGTTATCGGGTTTTGTGTTGACTTCATTCCTGGCCTTAACAAGATAGGTCTCCCTAAATCCCGGTATGAGGGGAGACTGACTGGAAAAGGCACTCTTGGAAGAGACTCAATAATATGCAGGGACAGATATTCTTGGTCTCAAGCACACTACACAGTTCTACAGAACTCTACCTTGGTGACCCCGTATGTCGATGAACACAAGAACATTCTGCGCTCCAAACACCCAGAGCAGTGCGACGACTGTATTACATGTGAACACATCAGGACTTTTAGCAGTTGGTTGGAAACACGTCTCAGAGGTGACAACACTGTTTGTGATGAGTTGTACTTGTTGCCCAGGGGACCATCTTTGACTGTATTGACTTACAAAGGATACGAGATAAATGGGAATACATTTTACACGATCGCCCAAGATCAAAAGAGCACCAACCAAAATAGTGGTGTCCGCTTTGATGCAGCAACCGAGAGCAGAAAGGACACATATTATGGTTACATAGTGGACATATGGGAACTTGACTACGGACCTAATTTTAAGGTCCCTTTATTTAAGTGCAAATGGGTCAATCTGTTAGGCGGCGGGGTACAGGTAGACCCACAGTACGGAATGACAACAGTGGATCTGAAAAATCTTGGGTACACTGATGAACCGTTCGTCCTAGGCAATTATGTGGCACAGGTTATCTATGTGAAGGACATGTCTACCAAACCAAGAAAAAGAAAAGATAAGAAAGCGAATACATCATACGATGAGCCAAAGCGCCACATAGTTCTTTCAGGAAAAAGGGACATCCTGGGAGTGGACGGCAAGACAGACATGTCTGAAGATTATGAAAGGTTTCATGAAATTCCTCCCTTCAATGTCAAGGCTGACCCAAGCATCCTGATAAACAATGAAGATTATCCATGGTTACGGCGCAATAAGCAAATGACACAAGCGAAGAAAAAGTGAAGACTTTCTCCCGCAACTATTATGATGATACCATGCCAAATTTGTAACAGACGAACATGCTACCATTGTCTGTTTTGTACATGCACATGCTATGTGGGTGAAATTATGATACCATCCCAACTTTCAACTTTTTCAGAGTTCATTTGAAATGCTTTCACGTCTTATGGTTTGAAACTTTGATACTTCGAAAGTGATTGTCCATTTTGTACACGAAGTGCATCAAGTTTTGTCGTAACCCTCTCTACTTTTTGGAACATGCTATGTGGGTGAAACGATGATACCATGCCAACTTTCAACCTTTTCAGAGTTCATTTTGAAATGCTTTCCAATTTCAGAGTCATTTAGCTCAAAGAATGAATTAATAGCAAACAGAATAAACTACAAAACTTTTATGAAAATAAAAACAATCAATTAAAATATTATGTTATGATCAACTAAAAGCAAAAAGAAATCACTAAAAAACTGTAAGTATTTAGTTGTAAGTAGAAATAAAAAATAAATAGAAAAAAATTCTATTTTTATAGTAAAGTTATTCATAAACTAGTGATTCACACAAATTTTTAAAAATTCAAATTTAAACTATTTAAAATTTAAAACTAATGGCACTAACAGAAAGTTTATAATTTTTGTGACCTAAAAGCAAAAAGAAATCACTAAAAACTGTAAGTATTTAGTTTTAAGTAGAAATAAAAAAATAAAAAACCAAAAAAATATAGAAATAAAAAAGAAAAACCCAAAAAAAATGCCTCCTACTGGGCCTCCACGGCCTGATTACGACTAGAAACCCTACATGGGCCAGGATTCAGGCCCGCAGAAGGCCCAATAGGTCCACAGGCAGTAGCAAGTTTAGGCCCGAAAGCCTGCATTAGAGAGGAGCTCGAATGGGTAGGAACACCAGCGCTTATAAACCAGTGCCGGCGCCCTTCAGCTAGCGATGTGGGACTAAACTTTTGGGCTCGGGGCAGCAAAGGCCATTGGTCCCGGTTGGTGGCACCAACCGGGACTAAAGGGGGCATTGGTCCCGGTTCGTGGCACCAACCGTGACCAATGCCCCCCTTTAGTCCCGGTTGGTTCCACCAACCGGGACCAAAGGCCGCCGCTTCCCGCCCTTTGGGCTGCTGAAAATTGGCCTTTGGTCCCGGTTCGTGGAACCAACCGGGACTAAAGGGGGCATTAGTCCCGGTTTTTGCCACCAACCGGGACCAATGCTCCGTCTATATAAGCCACACTTGTGAAAATTTTGGTTCAGTTTCTTC
>NC_057800.1:707113829-707122401 GCF_018294505.1 Triticum aestivum
CGCCGAGCGCGCCCCGCCGTCGCCCTCGCCCTCGCCGACCCCGAGCCTGTCCTCGTCGCCGTCGCCCCCGATCCCTCCGGGAGAGGTAGCTACCGCCCCATCCTCCCCCCTTCCTTCCTTCCCCGCTCCTTAATTTGCAAAATATTGATATGATGTAGATGTATGTATGTATGTATGTATGTATGTATGAGTCGGGGCTGGCGGAACACTGGACCCTGTAACAGGGAAGTGCATTTGGACGAACGATCAAATGGACATACCAGTCAGTAAGCTTAAGCAGTATATCGAAGCAGCGCAGGAAGGGACGTTCTTTCCAGACAGAGAGAACGACAAGCTCACAATGGCCCTCGGGAATCCTGAGCACCCTGGACGGACACGAGGCACGCCAGGCTCCATTCCATGGAAGGTTGGGTTCCCGGTGCAGGCAGTTACAAATCCCATGAGAGGAGGAAAAAAGTGCAGCAGACCCAAATACAGGCGCCGCAAGCAAGGGTAGACGCGATAGAGGAACAAGAAGCAAATCGCAGCAAACGTACTGCCGAAGCCTCCCCTGAAGCTACCCCGCCATCTCAGCGCAGAAGCAGCGTGGCTTCCACCGAGATGCTTCAGCTGGAGCATGCCTTGACGGCTCCTGCCAGCTATCCTGTGGATGCTATAACGGAGTCTCAAAATTGCCACCTTATGATGCAATGGATGAATTTGAAGGTCAAGGCGGCTGTTGGCTCTGTTTATCCTACTGAATCCGGCGCAACTTTTCACTGTCGGCCGATTCCAGAAGGATATGCTAGGGTGATGGTGGATGAGATAACGGAGGGATTTGAGGACCTCCAGCTTGACCACCCTACCGGTGAAGGGGAGACTCGGCTGGGGTCTGCTCTGAAGACTCCATGCCTATGGCGGAAGGAGCTCATCAACCTTCCGAACTGGACGCCACCGCCTCCTCCTCCTCCTCCGGCGAGTCAGGGCACTCCGCCTCCACCGCCTCCTCCTCCGGCGAGTGACGATCAGGGCCCTCGGCCGGCTCCTTCTCCGGCGCGTGGCGGCACTCCGCCTCCTTCTCCGTCTGCGCCGACGCGCTCGAGCAGTCAGCCTCCTCCTTCTCCGCCTCGTCAGCAAGGGCGGAAGAGACCTGCCGCCGCTCCAGCCGCTCCGGCGCGTCGTAGTCCTTCTCCTCCGCCACTTAAGCAAGTAAAGAAGACAACCGCTCCGTCTGCTCGGTCGACGTCTAGCAGTACAACCAGAGGCGGGAGGACATACAGATTCGGTCCTTCTCTGAAGACTCCAAAGAAGTTACCATATGAGAGGACCCTGGAGGAGAACGCCGAGATCGCGCGAGAAGAAGTGAGGAACTTCTTTGAAGGGGTGAAAGCAAAGAAACATCCACCTCCGAAGGAGAAGGTAGATCGGGTGAAAGTGAAGCGCACTCTGGCTGCCCTGACAAAACCACCGAAGTCTGATCCGCCGAAAGGAAACTATGACCGCATTATTGGAAAGGAATTTGCCGAAGAGGAGCGGTCGGGAAGTACTGTCAGTGATCAAAGGCTGAAAGAACGACGAGTTGAGAAACAAATTGCCCAGCTCGGCGAACAAGCGAAGCAATCGTGCCCCCCGCTCAAGGTGCCTAGCCACAACGTCGATAATGATCCGAGGATGGTGCCCGATTATAGCAATCTTGCAGATTACCTGCCCGACGAAGTACATTATGAACCCATGGAGGTGCAGATACAAAGATACGAGTACGGGAAGCCTCTCGTCAAAGATGAAAGATCTCTATCAACGATGATGCGAAGATTGCATGATTGGTACTTGAAAATCTGCAGAGACTCTGGGGGGAGGAGTACTTTGTATGTGAAAGTTAAAAAGGAGCATGACCTCGTTGGAATTGATCTGTTGCCTGTTCCATTTGAGGAGTTCTATCAGTTTTTCAATCAATTGGCCCTCGATAAAACAACGGTCGCCTGCTACTGTCTGTAAGTAGTACTACTTATGTCATTAAGTTTCTCTATATAGCTTAGCTCTTTCATTGCATGTATTTATAATCATCCTCACTATATTATGCAGATTGAAGATCGCCGAATTGAAGAAAAGACAAGTCGGTGATATTGGGTTCATTAACACATATATCATAGATGCAACTCAGGTTAAACTTCATGCCGCAGCTACCGAGGCCAGCTTGCTATGATCGTTCGTAACAAATCAAAACAAAAATATAATACTCTTTCCTTACAACTTCAGATGAGTGTTACTGTCTTGTGCGTATTCGGTTTCCCTTATATATTAGTCAAGGTTATAGTAATGTAATTCATGAGTTATGCATGTATGTGCAGTTTCCACTATATTCTCCTAGAGATTAAGCTTGAGCAGGGAGTAGTAACCGTCTTGGACTCTAAACGAAAAGATCCCAAGGAGTATGCGGACATGACTGAAATCCTCAAGAAGTAAGTTAAATCGATCATTATCCACCATATCAGCAACTTTGTTCATTTACTGATATCAAGTAATTGTTTTCTTTGTCCGCCAGGGTTTGGAGAAAATTCACCAAAACAGTTTCGGGACTGCCAAAGGAGCTGGAATTTAGACACCCGAAAGTAAGTACTATAGTAGCATGTTCCGCGCATCTCCTAGTGATTCAAGCGCTAGTTTCATCAATACCATTTAGCATTCTAGCTTATCAGTTTGATTGACCTCTATTTCTTGTAAAGTGGTTGTGGCAGGAACAAGGGAATGATTTCGGTGGATACTACATCTGCGAGTCCATCCGCCACACGACCTGTGAGCGGGGCGGGTACTCTAACGAACAATATGAAGTACGTAAATAACAACATTCACAATTTTATTTTATTACCATCATTTGTGTTGAGTTTTATTCATTTATATATATATATACGTAAATATATATGTATTGACCCCCTTCTTCAAATTAGATGTTTCGGAAGCGGGATGAACTCCTAGCACCAGCTCGCATGCGAGCAATTCAAGAGGAATTGGCGGCATTCTTTCTTGACCATGTGATCCCTGAAGACGGAGAATTCTATGTGGACCCTGAGTCCGTATGATTATATTTGTAAGAGATAATTATTGTATATATGTAGCCGGTAGTGTCAGATAGATATACGAGAACTTGTTGTTCGACCAATCTCTCGGAGAAGGAGAGGTGGTCGATATCACTTCTCTCTGTATATATGCATATATGTTCATGATGATCTTCTGTTTCCTTCGTTTGCTTGCTAGCTAGCTAGCGTGTCTAGTCCTCTCTATATACGTATGTATAGTACGTAGCGTCGACCAAGCACGGACATAACAGAGGACACTTCTCTCTATTAATTATAACTAGCTAACACAATATATGAAACACCTAAATTAACCCCCCAAAACACTACTAGGAAAAGGGCTATAGATGGAAATGACACTAATGGCGCACCACCCTCTGATGCGCCATTAGTGTTGAAACTACTAATGGCGCACCCTGACCACGGTGCGCCATTAGTACCATTTTTTTTGAACTAGTGCGCCTGTCCAAACATACTAATGGCGCATCCCCTGGTGGTGCGCCATTACTAGTTGTAACTAGTAATGGCGCACCATCCAGGAGGTGCGCCACTAATGTTAATTTTTTTATTATTGATTTTATTCCTTTTTTTGCAAAAGTTCTAATGGCGCACCGCCAGGGGGTGCGCCATTAGTAACCTGGATTACTAATGGCGCATTTGTTGCTGGTGCGCCATTAGTAAGTGGGCAGCAACAAGATATTTTGGACAGCCTCTCCTCCCACACTCACTTTCTCCCCACTTCATTCTCTCCACCGCCTCCTCCTTGTCTCGGGTGCCTCCTCTTTTTCACCTCATTTTCACCATAGATTCATTCAAATTAAGTGGTTAAGTTACCTTGTTTTGCTAGGTAAGTAAGGGGGGAAGCTATATTTATCTTGTTCTCCCTACAAACAATGTGCACATGCACTTTTTATGGCCTAGCTAGATCTATGTATGTTCGTGGTGTTGCATATGTTTGTGGTGTTGCATATGTGTTTGTGTTTGGAGGTGTACCGGTATTTGAAATGCGATAGTTGCCAATATTTTGCCGGAATGTTGATTCATTTCCGTTTCGGCGAGAATTTTGGCATTAAGCATTCTTTTTGGTCCTATTTTTAGGGAAAGTCATGCCAAATTTTTTCTTGGTTCTAAAATATCGTTTTGCTCTACCCCGCAGGCGACCATGGTCCGCACGATGAGCGAAGGCATCGTGAATAGGTTTTTGAGGTCCGCGAAGGCCGAGATGCTTCAAAAGAACGAGACGGAGATAAGATGTCCGTGTCGAAGATGCAAGCTGAATAGCCTTATTGCGGACCCGGATTCCGGGCAGGTGCGGGACCACCTGCTCTTGCGTGGTTTCATGGATGGCTATCGGTGGCAAGGTGATGATGATGACTACGAAGTCGTTCATGGGGGCTGGGCAAGAAATGAGGAAGGGCAGCAAGACAACCACCGCGGCTCGGGGGGGCGAGAAGACGAAGAATCCCCAGGAGAAGGTGATGCTGTACACAGTCATCATGTAGAAGATGCAGGACATGATGATGATGCCGGCGGAGCAGACGACGTTGGACCATCGATGGGCTGGGTGCAGGACCCTCATATTCAAGAGCTGCTTCTCAAGCAGACGGATAACGCAAGGGCTGCCGCCCGAGAGAAAGCCAAGATGGATCAACTTGAGTTAGACGCGGTTACTCCGTTGTATGAAGGATGCAGGCCCGAGGATACACGCCTGAAAGTAACGCTCATGGCTCTGGAGATGAAGGTAAAACACAAAATGACCGACGCATGCTTCGACGAGAACATGTCATTCTGGCACGAACGTCTTCCCAAGGGGAACAAGTGCCCGACCAGTTTGGAGGAGGCAAAGAAAATCGTGTGTCCTCTGGATTTACCGCACGTGAAATACCATGTGTGCATGAACAATTGCATCATTTATCGGGACGAGCACGCGGAGTCTACAATATGTCCGGTGTGCGGTGTCACTCGATACAATAAGAGGAAGAAAGCTCCTCGAAAAGTGGTGTGGTACTTTCCGATCACTCCTCGTCTGCAGCGGTATTTCGCGGATCCTAAGGTAGCAAAGCTCCTACGTTGGCACGCGGATAGGGAGGAGAAGAAGCGAGAAGATGACGCAAATGATCCAGAGATAGATAAAAAAGACAAGATGCTGAGTCACCCTAAGGATGCGAGCCAGTGGCAAGCATTGAACTTCGAATACCCAGAATTTGGGAACAATCCAAGGAACATCGTGCTGGGCACGAGCACCGATGGAGTCAATCCGTTTGGCAGCCAGAGAAGCACACATAGCACCTGGCCTGTGTTTGTGTGGATGTACAACCTTCCCCCCGGTTGTGCATGAAGAGGAAGTACATTCACATGAGTATGCTAATTGAAGGGCCGAAACAACCAGGGAACGACATCAATCTGTATCTGGGGCTGCTGAAAGAGGAGCTTGACACGCTGTGGAAAACGCCAGCCAATACGTGGGACGCTGCAGAGAAAGAATATTTCCCTATGAGAGCCGCACTGCTCACGACGGTGCACGACTATCTCGGTTCCGGATATCTTGCGGGGCAGGTAGTCCACGGATTTTCTGGATGCGTAAGGTGCATGGATGACACAACGTATCGCCAGCTAGATAGAGATCCCGGGTCTTCGAAAACCGTGTTCATGGGACATCGAAGGTGGCTTCGCGACGATGACCCGTGGAGGAAACGCAAGGATCTGTTCGATGGTGAAACCGAACCCCGAAAACGCCCGTGTACGAGGAGCGGCGAGGAAATAGACAAGCTGTTGAAAAATTGGAAAGACTGCCCACTGCCGGGAAAGGAGCAAAAGGCGCCAGAGCCGGGAAAGAAGCGAAAGGCGTCAGAGCCGCTGCTGAAGGTATGGAAAACGAGGTCTGTTTTCTGGGACTTGCCGTACTGGAAGATCCACCGTGTGCCTCACAGCCTTGATGTCATGCATATCACGAAGAACGTGTGCGAGAGTCTGCTTGGTACCCTGCTCAACATGCCAGAGAGGACCAAAGATGGGCCGAAAGCAAGGGCAGACTTGAAATCAATGGGCATCAGGCAGGAGCTTCACGCTATATATGATGATGATGATGATGAGGCGAAGCAGGACACAGAAAGTCGTCGCAAAGGCAAAAAGGCCAAGAAGACCGGAAATGACTACCCTCCCGCGTGCTTCACTCTAAGTCAGGAGGAGATCGAGCAGTTTTTCACCTGCCTCCTAGGAGTAAAACTTCCTTACGGTTACGCGGGGAAGATAAGCAGATACCTAGACCCAGCGAAGCAGAAGTTCAGCGGGATGAAGTCTCACGACTGTCACGTGCTGATGATGCAGATACTTCCAGTTGCAATCCGTGGGATCATGGACGCGCACGTCCGTGAAACGCTATTTGGCCTATGCAACTTCTTCGACGTCATCTCTCGGAAGTCGATTGGCGTGAGGCAACTCAGAAGGCTACAGGAAGAGATCGTGGTGATACTATGCGAGCTTGAGATGTACTTCCCGCCCGCATTCTTCGACGTTATGGTGCATCTGCTGGTCCATATAGTGGAGGATATCATCCAACTCGGCCCGACGTTCCTGCACAGCATGATGCCGTTCGAAAGGATGAATGGTGTCATCAAAGGATACGTTCGCAACATGTCACGTCCAGAAGGAAGCATAGCCAGGGGCTTTCTGACCGAAGAGTGCATCTCCTACTGCACGAATTATCTAGGCATCGAGAACCCCGTTGGTCTGCCCGTCAACAGGCACCTCGGCAGGCTCGCTGGATGGGGTCACCGTGAGGGTCGCCGCGAAATGCATGTCGACTTCGAGGGTCGACTCGCCGACTTTGAAAGAGCAAACCTAGTCGCGCTACAACACATAGACGTGGTCGATCCTTGGGTGGTAGAGCACAAAACGTTTATTAAAAAGACGTACAATGACCGAGGCCAACAGAGGACGGACGGAGATACACTCAAAGAGCACAACTCATGTTTCACGCGTTGGTTCAAGCATAAGCTTCTGTCGTACCCTTTACATGAGGATTCTTCCGCGGAAGAACAACTCATATTCGCCTTGTCACAGGGCGCCGAGCACAACCTGATGACCTATGAGGCGTACGATATCAACGGCTACACATTCTACACCGAGGCCAAGGACATGAAGAGCGATGGTTATCAAAACTCCGGGGTAACGATGGAATCCTACACCGGTAACGACAAGGACAGATACTACGGAAGGATCGAGGAGATCTGGGAGCTGAGCTACGTTGGAGAGAAGGTCCCGATGTTCCGTGTCAGATGGGCCAAGAACGTCATAAAAGAAGACCGGTATTTCACCACCATGGTTATACCTGAAGCCAAATCCAAGACCGCGGGCGCAAACGTCACCGCGAAAAATGAGCCATGGGTACTGGCTTCCCAAGTGGACCAATGCTTCTTCATTACCGACCCGCCAAAGCCCAGTCGTGTTGTCGTGAGGAGAGGCAAAAGGAAGATCATCGGAATGGATGGAGTAGCCAATGAGCAAGACTTCGACATGTACGACGACCCGAGGATCGAACATGACGACGATGATGAAGTAGCAGCATGCACCACAAGAAGAAGCAGGACCACCCTACCTAAAGGACGTCCGTTCCACAGAAGAACTCCATTTGCGAAAAAGAAGGGCAAGAAGATTGTGAACAGATAGCTAGCTAAGATCAATTGTATTTAAATCGTAGCCTTCATTTCTCGATTGTATTTCATAGGTACTTTTTGAACTATCATGAATATTTTTAAATTTCATGGACACTCGATCTCGATCCCCCTCCATCTCGATCGCTATCCCACCTCGCCAGATCCGGCCCCCCTCGCCGCCGAGCACCCCCCCAGTCCACCGACCGCCGCCGCCGACCCCCCGCACCCTCGATTCCCCCCTACTCAACCGCCGCCGCCGACCCCCCGCACCCCGCGCACCGTCTTATAAAAAAATTAGTATCAAACAGCTTTTTAAATGCTACTGTATTATAAAAAAAATATTACTGCTATTATTTAAACAAGTTTGAACATATTTAAACATAAATAAGTATCAAACAGCTTTTTAAATGCTAAAAAAAATTGTGGAGCCTGGGAGTCGAACCCAGGACCTCCTGGTGTGAGAACTGGCTGCTAACCAGTCGAGCTAGTAGAGTGGGCTTGACATAGATAGGTTCTGGTACTACATAACCTTTTGGCTCGAGTTGAAATAAAAAAAATACTAATGGCGCACCACGGTGAGGTGCGCCATTAGTATGGACATGCTAATGGCGCACCACGGTGAGGTGCGCCATTAGTATTGTGGCCCCCCTTTGCCCGATCCCCCCTTCGCCCGATCCCCCTTCGCCCGATCCCCCTCGCCAGTTCTCTCCCTCTCGATCCACCGCCGCCGCTGCCGCTGCCCTCGCCCTCGCCCTCTCCCTCGCCCTCTCCCTCCCTCGCCCTCTCCTCGCCGCCCGGACACCGCCCGGACGCCGCGCCGACGCCGCCTCGACCCCGCCCCGACCCCGCCGCCTCGACCCCGCCCCG
>NC_057800.1:707122411-707128643 GCF_018294505.1 Triticum aestivum
ATCATATTTGAACCTAATACCAATTCATTCATCTCCATACCACTGCAGACACAACAGAACAGAGGCACTTCATCACCCACGGCTGAGAAAGCAAGGTAGAATCACCACACTGGTGGGCACTTCATCACCCAGGTATAACTTTTACTAATTCATGAATAAATATATATTTTTCACTGCATACATACTATTTCTCTTTTTTTTCTGTTCTTTTCAGATCAATATTGTTGTGATCTTTCATGTCTTTTATAACAGGGAAAATGGTTGTATATGATAGACATCGAACCGTTTCTGTAAACTGAGTACTAACTGAGTTCCCTAAAAAAAGAACCTTAGTACTAACTGAAATATGATGGAACAGAAAATACAATGAAATCAATACGGAACATGCTAGATAAATATTGCCATGAAACCAGATGACACTGATAATTTTAGTGGAAAACAAATGACTCTTCTGTTATTTTTAGTGAAATGTTGGTCCACCGACCACTCACATATCCAATTTCCATGATCCTCAACGGAAGTCAGAAACACAACATATCCATGGACTTCTCATTGTTCAAAATCTTCTCTTAGGATTAACCACAACAGCATATCGGGGGTTCAGGAATCAAAATATCAGTTACATCAAGAGTTAGCAATGACCAAACTGGCATGTAACAGAGACACTATAAAAGATAGCCAACATCCAGTTAGGCCAATTTTCTGAGGCTATTCCAAAATTAGACGGCATTTCCCCTTTGCAAGCGGTTGCATAGTCTTCAGCGAGGTGTGGTGCAGCTTCCTTGTGAGGGCATATGAACTTCTCCACAAATACCTTCTTGCTCAGCATGACTATGCTATAGTAGTCCCGGTACTGACCTAGCAATCCATTTGCCTTAAGAAACTGGATAATTAGAAGAAGAAACTGTCTCCTGATTTTGATGTATTTTGCCTAAAGTCTCTAATTTTGATGTATTTTTCTTAATTCAGCGAACCGTGAGATGGACTTAGAAGAAGAAACTGTCTCCTGATTGCAGTTGATTAATTAGTATATATGTTGTAGACTTGTAGCATACCTACCACTATATGGTTTTATATTTCAACTTGATTTCTGAATATTCCAGACCACACGCGAAGTCCTTTCTTACAAGAAGAAGTTTCTCTTCATAACAGTGAACAAAACTACTGTCAATCAGCTCAGTTCTAGTGCTGTTGGATTTTTTTTAATTGGCTTCTTGCAGTTTTGAAAATTCAGTTTATTCGGTTACTAAAAATTCAGTTAATTCAGTTAGGTACACAAATTTCAGAACTTTTGTGTGCCCTAGTACTTGGTGTTTGTAGAAAACCAGGAGTGTCAATGGGACTAGAATTCACTTGTTCTTATATGGGTTTGTAAAACTTGTTCATGTACTGAACTACTAATGCCTTGTGATGCTCTGAATTACTTGTGATGCCTCTGAATTACTTGTGATCACATTGAGAAAGACTTGTAAAGATGATGATCATCTTTAACAGAAAACAATTTGTGATGATTTTGCTAGTTTGCTGGGTTTTGTCTCCGACCATCGTGTCGTGATGATTTTGCAGGTACCCCGAGAGGCCCTTGAGTTTGCCGGAATGTCGATTAACTTCCGTTCCGGCAAATTCGGGTACTCCATATGTCCTATTTTCAGCAAAGGTCATGCTGAAATTTTCCGTGAATTTTAGCATGACTTTGCTAAAAATAGGACATATGGGGTACTTGTGACTAATGCATAGGCCGGGGTATCTTAGTAGTTAATTAAGTAGGATCAAGTGCCCCGGCGTACTTGTGACTAATGCATGGCTTTTAGGGTGCCTCGGTGTCGATAAAAACCGAAATGATGAAAAGTTAGGCTTTTAGGGTGCCTTGGCGTCGAAAAACCCTCAATGATAAGAGCTTAGATTTTAGGATGCCTCGGTGTCGACAAACCCTAAATGATGAGACCATGATCTTCTTCCTTGACAATAACCAACTTTTTGACCAAACTTTGTTTCTATTTAGAGAGAAACATGGCCCACAACGATGAGGCCGGGGGTTCGGGCGGCAAGGCATTCTGGGAGCTGTCCCAGGAGATGGAGGAACAACCTCACTTGTATGAGGCCGCCGCCTTCCCCACCGATCCTGAGACCATGGATGGTGCCGCCGAGGATGACCACACTGATGCCACCACTGATGGTGCCGCCAAGGATGCCACCACTGATGATGGCGGCGCACGCACAGATAGCAGCCAGCCGAAGAGGCAACGGAAGGACCGGCGCCCGATCGTGCTCCGCACCCTCAAGGAGGAAGTTACTGAAGTGGACTCCAACGGGAATCCAACGGCGCCCGAACGAATAGTCAAGGGGTACTCGCTTCAGCTCGGGTGCATTGTCCGGAGCACCGTCTCGATCAACACCGAGAACCTGAGGCATCCTGACCGAGGGAATTTGCGCCACCTCCTCTTCACGAAGCTGCACGAATGATACAAGTTCCCCGCTGAATTCGAAAACACAAGCCTCAAAGGGAATAAAGTGAACAATGCTGCCCTCACGAAGATGAGCAAGGCCCTGTCTACTTGGAAAAGCAATGTGAAGAGAATGATCGAGAAAGGTGAGAGTTATGAGAAGATCAAGGAGAAAAATCCTTCGATCACCGAAGATGACTACAACGACTTCAAGATCAATTGCTCGAGCACCGCAAGCTCCCAATCAAGTGAGTGGGGGAAACAAATGCGGGAGCTGAACATAGGGGAACACACACTCGGTCCCGGCGGTTACAGAGTGGCGGAGCCTATATGGGACAAGGAGGAGGCGGACCGTGCCGAGCAAGGCCTACCGCCCCTCTTCGATAAATACGGTGACAAGCAGACTAGGAACTTTGTCAGGGCCCGGTACAAGAAGGACCCGAAAACAAAGGAGCTTACCACGGATCCGAAGACCAGGCAGCTTGAGCTTGTTCTGGTAAGGAATACACCCCCGCGTAATTAGCTCCATATGGTTGCATTCTAATTAATGAAGCCGAATTTCTAAATGGTTCACATTCCTTCCGCAGGCGACTGAAAGCAGTAGCGCGGGGTCGACTCAGAGCAACCCTTGGGACACCACTCTAAATAGGGGGTTGAATATAATGAAGAACAAGGATAAGCTCAGTAAGCCGACGTCAGCTGGTCGTGTGGCCGGCAAAGGCTTGTCGACAAAATGGGGGTCATACTATACCGCTGGTGTGCGGAAGGAGAAAAAGACCAGCTCGGAAAGCCAGGCGCGAGAGGTTCAAGAACTCAAGGCACAGGTGGCGCGGATTCCGGAGATTGTCCAAGAGCAAGTGGAACAACGACTCGGAGCGACGATCACCGCCCTTGTGCCTACCTTGATCTCGGGGTTGAGTGCGTGGATTGTGGGCGGCCAACAGGGGCCGCCCCCGATTCCTAGCTTCACGGCCAGCAACTCGCATAATGCGATGGCGGGGCCATTGGTGCCTCCGGCGGAGGCGGCATTGGTGTCTCCGACGCCGGCACGGGAGCTTAATGCACCCGGGTGTACGCCGGCCGGCACCTCTTCAGCAAGCGGCCGCTCCGTCAACTGCACGCCCGCCGTTGGCGGTGCCTCGACATTAGCCGAGCTCGACGCCATCATCACGGTAACTAATTAAGCCTCTCTCGGCCGAGGACTTCATCTCCTTGCCTTTGACTGGGCATCCCTGACGCCCTACATGTTTTCGCAGGGCGCCGCTGACGTTCCGTGCACTCTCCTCCACTTCGTGAACAACGAGTTGGTCGATGTCGCCAAGGGCAAAATCGTTCAACCGGGCAACCCCTTGTTCCACGGTACCCAGATGCAACCCAACTTGTTTAGGGTTCAACTGGTTCAGGTGCTGCCAGGCTGCGACGACTTGTTACCTCCGATTCGACCCGTCGGGGCCGACGATGATGACGTGATGACCCTCAGCGCCTGCCTGAGCTGGCCCCTGCTTTGGCCGAAGAGCCAGATTCGTTTGGGGGCGGGGGACACCACCCCAAAGACAACACCGCCAGTCGTGCCGGCGCCAAGTCGGCCCCATGGCAAGACCGCCGTAACGGTGCCGGACATCCCTATGCCACTGGATCCAAACATGCATATGGCACAGGATCAGAACGACGACGACGACGACGATGATACATTTGGCAACGTCGATCAGTACTTTGCCGAGCATGGGTACGATGGCGACTTCATGGGGCCTCCTTCTCAAGAACCAAACCCAACAAAAGACGTGTGCGATCTAGCTCGTACCGCGGAGAAGCCAAGTTGCAACAGGCACCGTCTGGCGTTCAGCTCTCAGGAGACGCCTCCAGCTGCCGACTTCACCGAGCCTCAGATAGGCGAGGTGCGAAATATTATCAGCCCCAACACACTCAAGAAGGCGGTCTATGAGCAGAACTCGGTCCCATTACAGGAGAAGAAGAAGGCACGCAAAAGAAAGACTAAGAAGGGTGCGAGCCAGCCGGCACCGAGTACGATCCGTGCTCAGGACGGGCCACCTTCACCGCAGGATATCTCGAGGAGGGTGCATGTGGCGGGTAGGGCGATGCTACCGACAAATATGCTCAATGCTGCAACCGATGCTATGCGGAGTCTGCATGACAGTGTTCTTGCTTTGGAGAAGTGGCGTCTCAGGGAGAAGGATGTGGCATACCCGGTTTTCGCGGCCAAGGTGCCAGAGGGCAAGGGCTTTGTGGATAACTCCATCGGGCGTACGATCGTCCTGCGTTTTGATGACATCCACGCTATGTTGAACCTTCATCCGCTGCACTACACCTTCGTTCGGCTATTTTCGCTGAGTATGGAGATGCGGATCATTCGCGACAAGACCCCGGACATCGTGATAGTCGACCCCTTCTACATGCGTGCCAAGATCTTGGGCAGCGCTGGGGACCGGCAAGTCGCGAGTTCTTACCTCGAAGGCGTCATTCTGGCAAACCAAGATAAGGATAACTTCCTCGTGCCTTACTTTCCCGAGTAAGTCCTCCCCTCAACCGGCCCGTAACATATGAATTCTTACTTTTCGATCGTTTTTCTTTTAACATTCCGTGTTTTCTGCAGTGACACACGTTGCACGCTCATCCTCCTAAGCCCCAAATATTCCATGGCCACGTATTTCGACCCGGACCGTCAGTCGAACGTAGACTACACAAATGTCAAGAAGGTTCTTGATGATGTTCTCCCCGGCTACGCCCAATCTGGAGGCACCTTCACCAGGCCTATTCGTAAGTACGGCAAGCACGTGTTCTCCCACTATACGATGTTCTGCTGCGTCAAGCAGCCGCCTGGCGGTCAGAAGGGTGCCTACTACGCCATCCATCACATGCGGGCGATCGTACGGGACCATCATCAACTTCTGCTACCGAGTAAACTCAAAGATTGGGCCGCGAGCGTGTCGGCAATCCAGGACGCGGACCTCCGACAAGAATTCTTTCGCATCCAGTCGGAGTTTGCGGAAATCATCCATCAAGATGTCCTTCGTACCTCGGGGCAGTTCTACCTCAGAAATCAACCGTCCAACAGTGACATCGACACAATGCTACAAATGCAGGATGACAACGCCCGTTCTTTCATGACTCCCACGATAGACGGCGGCTTCATCCACGCTCCGGTCCCTTGAGTCGAGTTGTCTAGTTCTGAAACATCGATTGGCTCATGTTGTAATTAAACTTTAATGAACTTGTAGTATGTCTCTTTCGTTTCGAGAGTCGTTCAACTTAGATGTAATCGATGCTATTAATGTCTTCCTTTTCTCTTCCAATCGTTCTGTTGCATAATTATATATTGCTTATGTATTGTTTGTGAATTGGTACTAACGTTTCGTTTGGCTAGTGCATAGCGATGCCGACGTATGTCGTGTACAAGGGTAAGGTTCCCGGAGTCTACGATGACTGGGAGGAGTGTCGGAGACAGGTTCACCGATTCAGCGGTAACAGTTACAAAGGGTACACCACTAGGGCCGAGGCCGAATCTAGATACGCCCGCTATCTAGCGGGAGAGGGGAGGGAGCGTTGGAGGAACCGGATGAAGACGAGTTTCATCGTGATGATGCTCATCGTGATGACCGCAGCTCTCTTCTATGTGATGGTAGTTTAGATGATCGATATCGACTTGTAATGTGAAGACAAACTCGCTACTCGCGGTCTCGAGACTTGTAATATAATGTTCTATCTTTGTTCGGTCTTTTTAATTCGGAGACTAATATGATGAATTGTATTCGGAGACTAATATGATGAAT
>NC_057800.1:707129489-707134936 GCF_018294505.1 Triticum aestivum
AAAAAAAACAAAAACCCCAGCCATAGAAGTGCTGACGCGTGGATGCCTATTGGTCCCGGTTGGTGCCACCAACCGGGACCAAAGGGTCTCCTTACTGGGCTCTGCGCACTGCCCAAGTGGAGGGCCTTTAGTCCCAGTTCTGGATTGAACCGGGACTAAAGGGGGGAGGTATTAGTACCGACTCTTTAGTCCCGGTTCCGGAACCGGGACTAAAGGCCCTTACGAACCGGGACTATAGGCCCTTTTTCTACCAGTGCACCTCATGACCAGAGTCGCCATCATCTTCCCTGAGAACTTCATCTACGCCGACAACCGCGGTTGACATCGGCACCTTCTACCCCACGTAAACTGGCACCACAACCTTCATCAAGTCCTCTGCTAGCTCCCTTGACATGGCGTACAACCTGTACTTGTTCCAGCCTACGCATGTTCGGTGCTGCCAACAACCTTCGGTCACGACGTGTCCTCGATCGGGCCTAGCAAGCCTTGTGTAGCGCCTCGTCAACATCAATTTCGTCCGTCTGCTGATCCTACTGACGCTTGCCTTCGTCCACAACATGTCCCCGGGCTTGGCAACCCGGCGTGATGCCTCGTCAACACATTCTTCCTCCCGGTGCACCACTGCGCCATGACTAACTCAGTGCCTTCTTGCGCTCGCGGCTCCACGATGATTACCTCGGCATCGGTCACCCTGACTCGACATCCACCATGGCCTCCCTCACGCGGCTACCTCGAGCACGGCTAATCCACCCTATACACTCTCGGCTACCTCGACAATGGCACAAAGGGCTGCCGCCTTGCTTGAGTTACCTCAACTCGCTTTCCATCGGCTTACTTTTGGATTCTTCTTCAGTCTCATCGTCTGTATCACTAGCGTTGTGACTGCGGGGAATGTTGAGATCATTATTATTTAAGAAGCATAGAATAGATTAGGATTTGTTCTGTCTTGTCTTGTACTCCAAGATGATCATGTATTCCTATATATATGCATGCAAACAAGGCTTAAGCAATACATTAAAAAATTCTACCAATCTCCCTCTCTACTCCTTTACAATAGGGATTCACGAGCCTATATCAATGGGCAATGCCGCACTTGCCAGGGAGATAGATGCAATGCATCGGCTTGACAACTAGAGGGAGCCTCTAGCGCTTAATGCTGAGCAGCAGCTGAACAAAGCAGCCTGGGCGTGTCTCCGTCCTTGATTGATTTTACGTCCATGTACACATTGCAAATAATGTGTTCCCACATGCCTCCTACTCACAACATATTCTACCATTTTCAACTCATTGTAATTTTCATTGCTCTCTCTTTCTCTCTGTCTACCCATGTTGTTTGGGTGCTAGTACTATACCGATGACATAGTTCAAATGGTTACTGGGAAAGTGAGCCCTTTATATATAATAAGGTGGGCTATTACACAATGGAAAGTTGGTGAATGCAATAGTTATTTATCCATCCATCAACTCTAAATCTAAATCAACATATATCATATAGTAACAAAAGAACCTTACCGTCGGCGATGTAACACACCAAAGGATAATGTTTTCTAAGGACACCAAAGGACAAGGTTGGTGCACGCATTAGCTGACATTCCAACAAATCCAAACAAAAAAAGTCATATTTTTTGATAAAGGGTGGATTTTATTTGCTTAAAATGAAGCATCAAGAGGATACAAAACACAATGAGCACATGCCCAGCATCTTCATAGTTAAGCTGCATACAGCCAACACCAACTTCGCACACACACAAAAAACGTCAACCACTAGCAAAGTCATATCAATTGAGGTCTTCAATTTAGAATTGGATCATCCAATTTTGACCGGGTCAACAATTTCACAAGAAGCTCTATCGTTTTGGAGCTCTCGCTTTCGGTTGAGGTATGCAATTTTAATGCCTTGATTTTCACTCGGTCTATCCTTGGTTGTGGCAATGAAATCTCTAACTTCATCAAGCTCCCTAATTTTAAAGCCCCCTCATTCAACTGAGGTCTTCAGTTTGGATTAGATACCCAATTGATTAGTCATTAATCTGGGCTTCACGGTGGAATCTCTAGGTGAATGAGTCTCTTGGTAAGTGCCTAGATTGGTGTGGGCCCTTGTTGACAAAAGGAAGTGCTCGCTATGACACGCTTAGCACCAGTATAATACACATGGCCAACAACATAGGTAACTTTCTCATGTATTTATATTAATTAAAAGACGCCCATTAATCACACGGTCAAACAAACCCACCCAAACAGTACAATAAAAGAGTAAAATGATACACTCACGAGCGATTCGATACGGATTGGTCGTACCAATATCACTCTCCCACCAATCACTTTCCTGATTTCACCGTTGGGCCACTCTTCTCCTAATCTCGAACCATAATTGACACATCCATCTGTAACCATGATTCCGTAAAGTTTGTCCATAGGTGTAGCATCTCTGATAAAAAGAACACATCCCATTGTTTCCCCCACACACAGAACCAATTATCACGTAAATAATTTTTACAACTTAAAAAAATTATCACATAAAAATAAAACATGCCCAACCCCAAGAACATAAGTGGTGCAGCAAAGCGCGCAGTATCCTTCTAGTAAAAGAACAAAGCTATACATAGGCGAGGAAAAAAGAAAACCCAAAACATTTTGATCCGTGATCAGCAAACTACAGAGATTACCATATTTTCAACAAGCATCCCATGACATCACCTGGACGATGAGGTTATTCGGCAACAACGCCTTCAGAAAGGGAGCGACAGTTAAGTGTCACTGTCACCGGATCCAACCAATCAAGGTCGGAACCTAGGTTTTCACCCTAAAGAACATATCCAGGCATATCCTAGTAACGCCTTTAGCAAGGTAACGACATAGAAACATCACCACTGCCAAGTATATCAAACAAGGGAGACGTAGGCTTTCAGCACAAAACTCGATATCGGGTGCTTGCGTAGCACAACCATTGATGGCACTTATGTGTTGTCGCTATCACTTTTCTGTGATCCTAGCAGATACATGCGATGTGGACCGCAGCTACCGCACAATCATCTCTCTGCGTCAAGACGTTGTCCATAGTTTGCACCTCCACACCGATGTCAACCACCGGATCTAAATAACTGAACCGTCACGAATGCCTTTCAGTAGGCATTGGAATCCGAATGAGGTCACCACCATAGGTCAGAGTGGTCGCCAAGGACCAATGTCGATGGCAGAGCACACCACCACCGACTACCACTTTGATGAAGAGAACCCTACCCAGGCCCATCGGCCTAGAGGCCCATGGGGAATAGAGCACAAAAGTAAAATCAGTGTGGCCCACGTAAAGCAGATCCGCAACTAGTTAGACACTACAGACCTCCACCACCGCGGCCTAGCTGCCGCTGCGCCAGTAGTCTTGGGAGCTCCAGATCTGAGAAGAGGATGCATAACCCTCCGCAGATGCTCGCGCCGTCAGTGCCCATGTGCGCCACCCCATGGTGCAACACTGCCCCATGTTGCGTCGCCCGAGAACGTTGCCTGGCGATGCCCTCTGGTGGTGGCGAGGGAATGAGACAACTAGGGTGTGGTGGCTGCCTTCGGCGGCTAGGTTTCACCCACGTCGCTCCTTGGTATGACTTTACTATTTGTTAGCGTGTTTTTGTGTGCATCCTAACTACACAGAGCCCTACTGTGTGATCCTTGTATTTATATCTTATTGATGCTCCATTTTGAGTCAACAAAATCCAACTTTTCTCAAAAAATATTTGCAATCGAGGAGCGACTTGTGACTGTGAGAATCGTGAGGTTTATTTTTTGAAAATTTGACAATTTCGCTCCTTCCAGATATTTCATATGGCATATGAAGCTATAACTCAAGGGGAGACTTGGTGTAGCGGTAAAGTTGTTGCCTTCTGCCCATGAGGTTACGGGTTCGAGTCTTCAAAATAGCCTCTTACAGAAATGAAATAAAGCTTTAGTCTAGGTGTGCAGTACAGGCTCTCCGAGCATACCAACTTGAAAACTCAGTGTTGTGGAGGCCCGACTGAGCTAGCGTAAGTAGATCAGAGCAAATAAATGTCCCCAAATCTGTTTGGAGAAAGGGAAATTAAGGCTCATTTACTCAGAGTTTAGGATTTGGTTGTAAAACAAATGGAAGAACACCTAATGTTCTCACCAACCATCCTTAGTCTAATCATGACCAACACTTATAATCGAGGGCATACTACCTCTGTAGCATATTTCTTGTAGCATCTAGCAGCCAAACTAACAATAACGTGGACAGAGATCCAGTGACTTGCCCATAACTGGCGAGCGGGCAGCCGTTGGATGCAGGGGGCGATTCAAATTGAATACTGTAGCGCGAAACACTGTGGATGGTACTGTAGATCGGGGTATTGTGGATGGCCTCTTGTAGACGAGTCACTGTAACTTGGGGTGTTGTTCACACAGATCTGTCTGTTGATCCTTGATCGGACGGTGTGGAGAGGGCAGCCAGTCGCCATACTGTTAACCGGTGACTTGCTCACTGCAAGTCACTGGATCTCAATCCCAATAACGTGGTCGAGTCTCCTATGTGTGCGAGAGATAGAGATATGGGGAGAGAGATGGAGGGAGGGAGGGAGGTAGGGAGTCAGGGAGGGAGAGAGAGACACTAAATGATGGGTCGTAGGGAAATGGGCCCCCGCGTCACCCCCCCCCCTCCCCCGGGTGACTCTACCGGTGGCGGCTCACGCCAAGCTCCTCACCCCGCCCCCTCCCTCCCCTGCCGCAGCCGCCGATTGGTTCCTGCTGTCTTCCAGCGGTGCGTGCTAGTGGCGCATCGGTGGCGGGAGGCGGTGTGACGGCCGCGTTGTCCTGCCTAGTGGTTCTAGTGCAGGCGTGATCGATGGTGGTCGGCGGCATCCCAGCGTGCGTGCAGGGTGGCGTGCGGCGGCGGAGCTGGGCTCGGTGGCGGCAGCGGACGACGACAACTCGCCTGGTGGTGTTGCGGAAGCGATCCTGTGCGTGCTCGTGCTTGGCCAGGCGCTAGATCTGCCGCGTCCTCCCCTTGGTGAAGGTGGTTCTTGTTTAGGCCCGAGCGAAAGATCTGGTGGCGTTGGCATATTTGGTACGACATCTTTATAATGATAGTGTCGGCAAGGATTTTCTATAGCGCGCCATAAATTGGTGGGCCCAGCTTTACTTACCAATTGGCAGAAAGTGGCGGCGCTGGGTTTCTGTGAACGCTGTAGATATTTAGTCTAGTGCTAGCGTTCATTGAATTTGAACGCCAACACAAAGTTTTGCATATATATATATATATATATATATAGGAGTCTCAAACAATTTAATTTCCTTTCTCTACAAAAATCTTCTCCCTTGTTTTACCTATATAGGAGTCTTTTATATTTGATACATTTAGTTATTAAAGTAAGAATGTTTATTTTGAATTTATTATTGTGTTGAGACATTTTATTATTTTGTGAAACATTGAGGTATTAAAG
>NC_057800.1:707135461-707162867 GCF_018294505.1 Triticum aestivum
GTTGAGATATTTTATTATTTTTTAAAACATTTAGTTATGAAAGTAAGAATATTTATTTTGAATTTATTAATACATTGAGACATTTTATTATTTTTTGAAACATTTGTTATTAAACTAGGTATATTTATTTTGTTTGTTAGTCTTTTGAGACTTCTAAAAAATTGAAACATTTTTTAATCTTTTTATTGGGCCTGGCCCATCATTTTTTTACGCTTCCCGGTCAAACTCAAAGGGGCCACGACCCCTCGCCCCAGTCGCCAACTCTCACTCGTTCCCCTTCAAAGTTGTTGCCCTCTCCTATCGATCCTCTTTCTGCCGACGGTGGTCGCCAGGCGATTTCGGTGATTTCTGGTGTTCTCCGGTCATGAGGTACACATCTGAGCCCCCCCCCCCTCTCCATGTCGATTGAAATGGTCCATTTGGATTTATTTTTAATTAGAGGTGTGATTCACATTCCCTATTCTAGGGTTTCGGCGATGACAACAAATCGAGACGACAGCAGGCGTCGGCGGCGGCAACGGAGTAGACAGTAGGCGATGGCGACAGAGTAGACAGTAATCGACCTTCGGCACCTAGGTGAGCATATCATCCCTCCCTCTTAGGATCCAAAACTGCCACTGTAATTTTGCATAGGATCCGAAATAAATGGAATTAGATGTTATCTAGTTTGCTATAGGTCAACCCTCGACATTGAGATGCTATCTAGTTTGATTAGTTCTATACATTGCTAGTTCAGTACGAAAACAGTGCTAACATATGCAATATTGGAACTTCTTTTCATTGGTGTCAATATTCATAGATATGAAATTGCATATTATTTTTTGTGCTTCTATTCACTTGTGGTATATAATGGGAATCTTCTACTAATTCACTGTTACGATATTGCAAAAATACTCCATTCACTTATGGTATTTGCTATCCTCCTAGTAATGCAGTATTCATAACCGTGCCAACATTTAGTTGCATTTAGTTCTATACATTGCTAGTTCAGTGCCAAAGAGTGCCAATATATGCAATATTGGAACTACTTTTCATTGGTGTCAATATTCAGTGATATGATACTGCATATTATCCTTTGTGCTTCTATTGACTTGTGGTATGTTGATCATAGTATTTGTAGAAAATGCCATGTATTCTGGATCATAGTATATGTATTGTATGTGTAAAAAATGCCATGTATTCTTGATCATTGTATGTTTTTGTATTTGTAGAAAATGTGATGTATTCTCGATCATAGTGTGTTTATATGTGTAGAAAATGGCATGTATTCTTGATCGTATACGATGTATTTGTAGGTCATGGCCAATTCTAGAGGAAACAACGAGTCAGTGTACGACGTGGACATGGTCAACAAAGATTTCTTAGATGCTCATCGCTATAGCATCAACAGCTTGCAACGGGCAAATGACGAGCTGAAGGTGGAGGTTACAGAGCTGGACAAGGAGACTATTCAACTGAGGGACGAGAGAGATAAGCTCATCGAGGATCGGGATATACTAAAGGATGAGAGAAAAGTCCTCAAGGTAGAGAGCATCGACCTCAAGATGGACATATTTCATTTCAAAAGAGATGAAGAGGGGAATAGAAAGAAGCTTCGCCAGTTGAGCGTAATCCTTAAAGAAGAGTAGTTTTTTAACTAGCTAGTCCATCTTATTAGTTCATGATGATCAAGTAACTAGAGTTGATGAGCAACTTTTGTGAAGTTTAATTAACTTGTTAAGTTCATGAGCCTCTTCTATTAATGATTATCTATTAAGTAAGTAGCTAGTGTTGATGAGTATATTGTGTTAATGAGCATCTATTAAGTAAGTAGCTAGAGTTGATGAGCAATTTTCTTATTACCAAAAAAACCATTTGCTGGGGTTGGACAAGGAGGCACGATAGAGTTAAGATGAACTTTCTGCTGGCGTTGGACAGGTGACATGCCAGCAGCACGATACTGCTGACGTGTGCTCCAACCCCACCACTACTTTTTAGCAATGATCCATATTTGTGGCATCATATGTCCACACCAGCAAGGTTGTTTTTGGCACGCCATAGCTAGGATTTTCTGCACTAGTGCCTGAACGGTGAGACGACCCATTTCGGAGACGGTTTGGTCCGTTCGGTACCATAGGGAGCGGTGGTTTCTCGAGGTGACTTGGCTACAGCCTTGTCTAGTACTAGTGGGCGTCGTGTGTTAGGGTGATATCTCCTGGTTTCATGTTCGGTGTTGGGTTGGTGGTACTTGTTCCACTTGCTCGGTGCCAATTTATTTTCTTTGACCTGCTTGTACGAGGGTTCCCTCACCACTTCGTATCGGTTGGGCCGTTTGTGCCTTTATTTATAAAGGGGGCGAAAGCAGGTTTGGAGTAAATGATGGGTTGTAGAGATGTACTCTCTAAATAATGTTCTCAACAACAATCTTTAGTCTAATCATGACCAACACTTATATAGGAGGACACACTACCTCTCCAATATATTTCTTGTAGCATCTAGCGGCTAAACTAACCAGAACATGGTCGAGGCTCCTTAGAGAGAGAGAGCGAGAGAGAGAAAGAGAGAGAGATGTACAATTCTAATGTATTTGTAGAGGAGATAAGATAGTAGTGCCGATCAACCTGAACTACTTCTATACTACATGTCATGCAGAAACTGAAAATATGACATGAGGTATTTCACTTTGTGCAAATCGGGTCAATTTTTTGCTTCTTTTCTCCTTGGAAGCCTCTCAATTGCAACCCACTCTGAACTCACAAAGACCCAAGGACGAAATATGGACTTGGGGAGTAATCTTGACACATCTCCTGCTTGTTTCGCTAATTTAACCCCAATCAATGTCATAATGCTTCAATTCAATTCTCTAAATCTGATAAAACATGGGCCGGATCAATTTCCCGTTGGCCCAGCGGCAGGATCAAAGGAAAAAAAGAATCACGCCAATAAGAGCGTGTAATTTCTTGGTGTCCTGATGTGAAAACGCATAGGAAACGTACATTCCAACAATTCAAGAGGACACAAATAGAACATAGTGTTTCGTATGCAGGATGATATATATGAGCAAGGATTGATATCCACCCTATTTAGTCAGTAAGAAATTTGTTTGCAAAAGAATTTTTGGATTGCACAAGATTGCTCAAGACAATGAAAATTTAGTGAGTAAATTGTTTATATGACTCTATTATTCCGCTTCTTCCATAAAATTGGTGTGTGATTCTTCAAGCATGCTTGAACATATTAATGCTTATCCAATGCAGGTAGACAGACACAATTATAACAAGTGTCAAAGGGCGAATTAGGTAGTAATATAGTAACATAAAGTAAATGATACGAACTTCTAAGTAGATACAATTTATATTGCAACAACTCATTTTTGCAAGGGTGGCAAGATTTTTTTTTACATATTATGTAGAATAGTATGAAGCAGCTAAGCAAGTAGTTTGTAATAAAACATTAGGTGAAGATGAGAAAAATGTAGCCATTTGATGGTCATCTGCTTCTTTAGATTCCATACCGATGCTTTTAGATGGTAAAAAGAAGCTAGTTCTCATATGATGGAACCAGCTTTGACACAACTGCGGTCTAGAAGGAACCCATAAATAAAAGGACCCACACATTAAGCAACAAATTTTGACCTGCTTAGTTGTGTTGAAAGTGTATGAAGCGTCTCAAACCTCCATACATGCATGGAGGCCCACATATTTATGTATTGATGTAGAGAGAAATGATCTCATGATGTGTACAATAATCAGTTGGGAAGCGTTCAACCGTGAGGGGATTACATGGGGAGATAGAGTCTTTCTCTGACTCCTAGTCTAGATACATAAGCCATGGGCTAGGTCCAGCCGCACCACAACATGACTAGTTTAACATCCTCCCTTAATCAAAACTTAACCAAGTTTAGATTACGCCTGAATTCTTCAAATGGTCTTGTAGGTAACGCTTTTGTAAAGCCATCTACAACTTGATCTTTCGAGTGAACTAAATGAATCTCCAACTCTTTGCAGGCAACTATTTCCCTTACAAAATTATTATCAATTTCAATATGTTTGGTCCTTGCATGAAAAACAGCATTAGCTGATAAGTATGTATACCGAGATTATCACACCAGAGACATGGAGTTTGAGTGCGGCATATTCCAAGTACTCTCAACTTAGACTTAACCCAAATGATCTCTATTGTTGCATTTGCCAATGCCTTATATTCTGCCTCAGTAATTGATCTTGAAAGTTTGGCCAGTTTCCTTGCACACCAAGTTAACAAATTTGGCCCAAAGAAAATTGCAAATCCACCTATTGACCTTCTGTAATCCAAACATCCTGCCCAGTCAGAATCAGAAATATCACTAACAAGGGTGGATGATGATTTGCTGAAGGTTCGGCCAACACTTTAGGTATTTCTCACATATCTTAGTAAGTGTTTAGCAGCAGTTCGGTGAGCTGTTGTTGGTGCATGAAGAAACTAACATACCTTATTTATAGCAATAGAAATATCAGGCCTAATAAGCGTCAAGTAGTGAAGTGCACCTATCAAACTTCTGTATTTGCTGCCATCCTCTTGATTCAAGGGTTCTCCTTCTGTAAGGGAAAGTTTCTCTGAGCTAGATAACAGTGTTGGTGAAGGTTTACAATTTTGCAATCTGTTCTAATGCGAAGATCAACTGCATATTTTTCTTGAGACTGATGCAGACCACCTTCTCTATTTTTCTTGACCTCAATACCAAGAAAATAATGCAAGTCTCCTAGATCCTTAAGATCAAATTTTGAATTCAAATCGTTTAGCTGAGTTGTCACTTTTTCATTAAATGAGCTTGTAACAATGATGTCATCAACATGTATGAGCACAAATATGGATGTATTAAAATAATTGTAAATGAACATTGATTTACCAAACTTGGAAACAACAAATCCAAGTGTTTGCAATTTCGTGCTCAAACAAGAATACCATGCTATAGGAGCTTGCTTCAGACCATAGAGATTTATCAGATTTTTTTTGAAACTATGATGATTTTTATAGCAAATTCGGAAACTATACACCCTAATGGAGAAAAATCAAAAGTATCACCCCGTCGGCCTCCTGTTGGCCGAAAAGGGACTTTTTCGGCCTCCTGTTGGCCGAGGAGGGACTTTTCGGCCAACCGTTGGCCAAAAAGGACTTTTCGGCCAACCGTTGGCCAAAAAGTACTTTTCGGCCAACAGTTGGCCAAAGAGTCCCTCTTCGGCCAACACCTGCTCTACTGTTTAAAAAAAATCATATAAAATAGGATTTTTAGTATTTTAATTTGATTGTTTTTGCATTAGATTATAAATTTTATGAAGTTTCTATAGATATCATGTTTGACTAGATTTGAAAGTTTGAATTTAATTTTTTCATGAATTTGCTCAAATAACTAGATTGCCTATAATTTGAGTTAGGAGTATTTTTTAAGATGATTCTTTTTGCTACTCGTTCTTTGTGAATTTGTTTATCAGTAGTAACTAATTGGCGAATTTTATAATTATTTAAAATTAGGTTTTTATGAAAACAGTTCTGTTTTAGTGTTTGTTAGGTTTTATGCTATTTCTTTTAATTTTAATTGCTTTAAATTTTTTCTTTAGTTTTTTGACTTATTCTTTTTGTTTGTGTTTAGTTATCAGTAGCTATTTTATTTGTAGTATTTTTTGTATTTTATTTCTTTTATCCTACTAGAAAACTTGTTTTGAGCTTCATAGGAGTTTATATTTAAAAGTGCCTTGTAAATCCTGTACAACCATTGCCGTTTTATACATGACAAAAAAATACTTTCCCGCAATCTTTTTCCCTCCATTTTCTTTGCCGCCATTTTATTTCCCGCCATTCTCTCCGGCCACACTAAGAAGTGCTGCATCGTCAGAGGATGACGATGATGCCTTCATGTGGAGTGTGAAACACTGTGTGAGAGAAGTCATAAGTGTGAAACACTCTCCGATGATGATGACGAAGCTGCAAACACTTATGACTTCTCTCAGACAGTGTTTCACACTCCACCAGCAGCACCGACGCAGGAGACATAGACCGTGTCAGACGATGTTATCTACGACCGTGGACACCATGAGCAGATGTTATCTACGATGTTATCGTCTGACGCGGAGCCCAGGCAGGAGACCCTTTGGTCCCGGTTGGTGGCACCAACCGGGACTAATAGGCATCCACGCGTCAGCATTTTTGTGGCTAGGATTTTTGTTTTTTTTTGAATGGGGAAGGGGGTTGGGGGTTTTGGGGGTCAATTTAGGTGTTTCATATATTGTGTTAGCTAGCTATAATTAATAGAGAGAAGTGTCCTTTCTTATGTCCGTGCTTTGTCGACGCTATGTACTAGACACGCTAGCTAGCTAGTAAGCAAATGAAGGAAACAGAATATCGTCATGAACATATATGCATACAGAGAGAAGTGATATCGACCACCTCTCCTTCTCCGAGAGATTGGTCGAACAACAAGTTCTCGTATATCTATCCGACACTACCGGCTACATATATACAATAATTATCTCTTACAAATATAATCATACGGACTCATGGTCCACATAGTATTCTCCGTCTTCAGCAATCACGTGGTCAAGAAAGAATGCCGCCAATTCCTCTTGAATTGCACGCATGCGAGCTGGTGCTAGGAGTTCATCCCGCTTCCGAAACATCTAATTTGAAGAAGGGGGTTAATACATATATATATATGAATGAATGAAACTCAACACAAATGATGGTAATAAAATAAAATTGTGAATGTTGTTATTTACGTACTTCATATTGTTCGTCAGTGTAGCCCCGCTCACAGGTCGTGTGGCGGATGGACTCGCAAACATAGTATCCACAAAAATCATTCCCTTTTTCCTGCCACAACCACTTTACAAGAAATAGAGGTCAATCAAACTGATAAGCAAGAATGCCAAATCAATAGGAGATGTGCGGAACATGCTACTACAGTACTTACTTTCGGGTGTCTAAATTGCAGCTTCTTCGGGAGTCCTGGAGCTTTTTTGGAGAATTTTTTCCAAACCCTGTCAGACAAAGAAAACAATTACTTGATATATCATGAAATGAACAAAGTTGCTGATATGGTGGATAATGATCGATTTAACTTACTTCTCGAGCATTTGAGTCATGTCCGCATACTCCTAGGGATCTTTTCGTTTTGAGTATAAGACAGTTACTAGTCCCTGCTCAAGCTTAATCTCTAGGAGAATATAGTGGTAACTGCACACACATGCATAACTCATCAATTACATTACTATAACCTTGACTAATATATATATAAGGGAAACCGAATATGCAGAAGACAGTAACACTCACTTGAAGTTGTAAGGAAAGAGTATTATATCTTTGTTTTCATTTATTACCAACGATCGTAGCAAGTTGGCCTCGGTATCTGCGGCATGAAATATAACGTGAGTTGCATCTATGAGATATGTGTTAATGAACCCAATATCACCGACTTGTCTTTTCTTCAATTCGGCGATCTTCAATGTGCATAATATAGTGAGGATGATTATAAATACATGCAATGAAAGAGCTGAGCTAAGAGACTTAATGACAGAAGTAGTACTACTTACAGACAATAGCAGGTGACCGTTGTTTTATCGAGGGCCAATTGATTGAAAAACTGAAAGAACTCCTCAAATGGAACAGGCAATAGTTCAATTCCAATGAGGTCATGCTCCTTTTTAACTTTCAAATACAAAGTACTCCTCCCCCCAGAGTCTCTGCAGATTTTCAAGTACCAATCATGCAATCTTCGCATCATCGTTGATAGAGATCTTTCATCTTTGACGAGAGGCTTCCCGTACTTGTATCTTTGTATCTGCACCTCCATGGGTTCATAATGTACATCGTCGGGCAGGTAATCGGCAAGATTGCTATAACCGGGCACCATCCTCGGATCATTAGCGACGTTGTCGCTAGGCATCTTGAGCGGGGGGCACGATTGCTTCGCTTATTTGCCAAGCTGGGAAATTTGTTTCCCAGCTCGTCGTTCTTTCAGCCTTTGATCACTAACAGTACTTCCCGACCGCTCTGCTTCGGCAAATTCCTTTCCAATAATGCGCTCATAGTTTCCTTTCGGCGGAGACTTGGGTGGTTTTGTCAGGGCAGCCAGAGTGCGCTTCACTTTCACCGGATCTACCTTCTCCTCCGGAGGTGGATGTCTCTTTGCTTTCAACCCTTGAAACCAGTCATCCATTTCGGTTTGTGCGATCTCGGCGTTCTCCTCCGGGGTCCTCTCGTATGGTAACTTCTCTGGAGTCTTCAGAGAAGGACCAAATCTGTATTTCCTCCTGCCTCTGGCTGTACTGCTAGACGCCGGCAGAGCAGACGGAGCGGTTGTCTTCTTTACTTGCTTACGAGGCGGAGGAGAAGGACTACGACGCGCCGGAGCAGCCGGAGCGGCGGCAGGTCTCTTCCGCGCTTGCTGACGAGGCGGAGAAGGAGGAGGCTGGCTGCTCGGGCACGTCGGTGCAGGCGGAGAAGGAGGCGGAGTGCCGCCACGCACTGGAGAAGGAGCCGGTCGAGTGCCCTGATCGTCACTCGCCGGAGGAGGAGGCGGTGGAGGAGGCGGAGTACCCTGACTCGCCAGAGGAGGAGGCGGTGGAGGAGGCAGAGTGCCCTGACTTGCTGGAGGAGGAGGAGGAGGCGGAGGCGTCCAGTTCGGAAGATTGATGAGCTCCTTCCGCCATAGGCATGGAGTCTTCAGAGCAGACCCCAGCCTAGTCTCCCCTTCACCGGTAGGGTGGTCAAGCTGGAGGTCCTCAAATCCCTCTGTTATTTCATCCACCATCACCCTAGCATATCCTTCTGGAATCGGCCGGTAGTGAAAAGTTGCGCCGGTTTCAGTAGGATAAACAGAGCCAACAGCCGCCTTGACCTTCAAATTCATCCATTGCGTCATAAGGTGGCAATTTTGAGACTCCGTGATAGCATCCACGAGATAGCTGGCAGGAGCCGTCAACGCATGCACCGGCTGAAGCAGCTCGGTGGAAGCCACGCTGCTTCTCCGCTGAGATGGCGGGGTAGCTTCGGGGGAAGCTTCGGCAGTACGTTTGCTGCGATTTTCTTCTCGTTCCTCTATCGCTTGTACCCTTGCTTGCAGCGCCTGCATTTGGTTCTGCTGCACTTTTTTCCTCCTCTCATGGGATTTGTAACCGCCTGCGTCCGTAGAACCAACCTTCCACGGAATGGAGCCTGGCATGCCTCGTGTCCGTCCAGGGTGCTCAGGATTCCCGAGGGCCATTGTGATGTTGTCGTTCTCTCTATCTGGAAAGAACGTCCCTTGCTGCGCTGCTTCGATATACTGCTGAAGCTTCCTGACTGGTATGTCCATTTGATTGTTCGTCCAAATGCACTTCCCTCTTATAGGGTCCAAGGTTCCGCCAGCCCCGAAGAACCAAGTCCGGCAATGGTTTGGCCAGTTAATTGTCTCTGGTTCGATCCCTTTATCAACCAGATCATTCTCAGTCTTGGCCAACTTAGGCCGGGCTACGAGGTAGCCACCTGACCCCATGCGGTGATGATGCTTCTTCTTCGCAGCATTTTGCTTGTTTGTCGCCGACATCTTTTACTCTTTTCGATGTCTTGTGGGCCACAAATGCGGGCCATTGATCTCTGATCTTCTCATATCTGCCCTTGAATTCTGGTGTCTCATTATTTTTGACAAACTTATTCAGATCTTTCTTCCACCTCCTGAATAGTTCTGCCATCCTCTTAAGAGCAAAAGACTTGATTAATTGCTCTTTAACTGGCTTCTCTGGATTATCCTCTGGCGGTAGGGTGAAATTTGACTTGAGCTCAGTACAAAGATCATTTTTCTGCATATCATTGACATAAGACACCTCAGGGTCTTCTGTAGCCGGCTTAAACCATTGCTGGATGCTGATCGGGATCTTGTCCCTAACCAAAACCCCGCACTGAGCAACAAATGTGCTCTTTGTCCGGAGGGGTTCAATCGGTTGGCCATCGGGCGCGATTGCTATGATCTCAAACTTTTCATCCGAGCTCAACTTTTTCTTCGGGCCTCGTCTCTTTACCGAAGTTGTGCTCGATCCGGAGGGCTAGAAAAAAGAACAAAGACTTAATTAATATGTGTATATACCAAAACAATGAATGCATCAATTAGCTAGTCAGCAGAAGCTTAACTAATATATATACCTGGTCGGACTTGGTTCGGTCACCGGAGATGTCATCATGGTCTCCTTCTTGCACCAGCATTGGGTCACCGGAGCCGTCCTCACGGTCTCCTTCTTGCACCGGCATTAGGTCACCGGAGCCATCATAATCATAGCCAGCTGCTTCCAGACCATCGGTTTCGTTGAGAAACAATGAGCAGACGGCATCACTTCCTCGTGCGATTCTGTCCCCCAACAACTCTTCTTGTACTTCGTCTCGGGCGGTGTCCATAGTTTCTACAAATATTGACAACATGGCAATTATTATTCAAACATGACAGATGGATATATTAGTGGCAAACGTAGAACTAATATTAATTAGTGGCGTCGACGCTGCTTCTCTAGGGTTTGGGGTGGCCTCGACACTGCTTCTCTAGGGTTTGGGGTGGCCTCGACAACGCTTCAAGGATAAAAAAAGAAGAGGAAGAAGAAGAAAAAAAGAGGAGAAGAAAGAATAGAGGATCACCTCTATTCTTTCTTCTCCTCTTTTTTTCTTCTTCCTCTTTATTTCAAACATGACGTGGGTCTAGGGATCGAGGGTCGAGGGTTTCCTCTACCGCTTGGTGACCCTCGACGACCCTCATTCCCGATAAAAAAAAAGAGGAAGAAGAAGAAAAAAAGAGGAGAAGAAAGAATAGAGGAGTCACCTCTATTCTTTCTTCTCCTCTTTTTTTTTCTTATTCCTCTTCTTTTTTTATCCTCTTCTTCCTCTCATGTTCGACGACCCTCGACCCCTCGGCGACCCTAGACACCTCGAACCCTCGACGACCCTGGAACCCTCGACCCTTAGACGACCCTGGAACCCTCGACCCTCGATCCCTAGACCCTATAGAACCCTCGAACCCTCGACCCTTGACCCCTTAACGACCCTCGACCCTCTACCCTAGTTCCCGACCCTCGACCCCTCGGCGATCCTCGACACCCTCGTTCTCGATAAAAATTAAGAAGAAGAAGAAGAAGAAGAAGAAGAAGAAGAAGAAGAAAGAGGAGAAGAAGAAAGGAATAGCTAGAGGGAAAGATCGAAGAAAAAAAATAAGAAAAAAAAGAGGAGAAGAAGAAAGGAATAGTGGAGAGGTGCAACCGGGACCCTCTCCACTATTCCTTTCTTCTTCTCCTCTTCTTTTCCTCTCCTCTTCTTCTTCTTTCTTTCCTCTTCTTATTTTCTTCTTTCCTATCCTTCTTTTTCTAAAATTGTAACTTTTGCATATATAGAACTTTTCTAAAATTGTAACTTTCTATATATGAACAAAAAACTTTCTATGAACAAAAAACATTTTTAACATATATATTTAGCAAATTCTAGACACATACATCACATACACATATACATTATAGCCACATACACATATACATCACATATGAACAAAAAAATAAAGTAATAAAAATAAAAAAACGTATTGCAACATATGAACAAAAACATATAGCCACATACATACACATACATTATATATATATATGAAAAAAATTAAACTAATAAAAAAAGTGGTGGTGCCGGCGGGGCAGAGGGGCATGCCGGCAGCGGTGGCGCCGGCGGGGCAGGGGCGCGGGAGTGAGGCAAGGCAGGGGCGCGAGGCAGGTGCTCACAGAGGGGTGGCGGAGCACGGCGGGCGGCGTCGGGGCGCGGGGACGACGGTGAGGTGGCGTTCGAGGGCGGCGGCGACGGCAAAGTTGAGCAGCCTGACAGTGTCGGAGGCGGCGACGACGGTGAGGTGGACCAGCCTGACGGCGCCGGAGGCGGCGGCGACGACGAGGTGGAGCAGCCTGACGGCTCGGCGGCGACGGCGACGAGGCAGAGCAGTGGGTGTCTGGCGGAGAATAAATGGATGGATTTGGTCGAAAACTGCTAAGTGCTGTAAATATAGCAAGAGCATTGGTCCCGGTTCGTGAAACCAACCGGGACTAATGCCACCTTTTGTCCCGGTTGGTGCCACCAACCGGGAGCAAAGGCTAATTTTTAGCAGCCCAAAGGGTGGGAAGCGGCGGCCTTTGGTCCCAGTTGGTGGCACCAACCGGGACTAAAGGGGGCATTGGTCACGGTTCCTTTAGTCCCGGTTGGTACCACCAACCGGGACCAAAGGCCTTGTGCTGCCCCGCGCCCAAATGTTTAGTCCCACCTCGCTAGTTGAGAGGGAGACACACCTGTTTATAAGATGCGGTGCGCCTTCCCTCTCGAGCTCCTCTCTAAACCAGGCTTTCGGGCCTAACCGTGTAATGTGGGCCTGTGGGCCTACTGGGCCTCCCGCAGGCCTCAGTCCTGGCCCATGGTAGGGTTTCTAGTCGTATTCAGGCCGTGGGTGCCCAATAGGTGGCACTTTTTTTCTTTTTGTTTTTTTTGTTTCTACTTACAACAAAATACTTATTGTTGCTATATTTAATTTTTTTCCAGTTTTTTTGTTTTGTTTTCTACATTATTTATTTTCTTTTGTTTTTTGCTTTATTTTTTAATTCTTTTTGCTTTTAGTTTTAGAAAAAATTATAAACTTTCTGTTAGTGCCATTAGTTTTTAAATTTGAAAACACTTTTTTTTGTTTTCTTTGTTGCTTTATTTATTGGACTGTGATATTTGGCACGTGTGTGCCATATAAGCAAAACTGCCACACCTTTACTTCATTCACTTTAAATACATGCATACATTAGCATTCTTTCTTCTTTCAGGTGCATTTCTCTTTCTAATTATATGCATACACTAGAGGACAAAAAAGCTGATGTCATTCTATATTCTCTTTATTCCAAAATTTTAAAATGTTTTGTAGCTCAAACCATTGGTCCGATGTAAAAACCGTTTCTACATAAAAGATTCGTCGTGACGAGATCTTCGAAACTAGATCCCATGTTGGCATGTTCCGATAACTTTTTTTTCAGCCAAAATTTATCACACCTAGGCTACATAAGTTACCATGCCCATTATATGCAAGTTACCGTGTTATTTCCACATAAGTTATCGAAGGCATAAAAATGGTTCACCGACCCCGCAGTTCATATATTACCATGCTTTATTCATATAAGTTATCGGGCCTGCGGTTATTATATTACCATGTTGTTTTTAGGTCTGAGGTTCGTATATTACCATGGTATTTTTATATAAGTTACCGGGGGGGTATGTTTCTAACATTCTTTCTACTTGATCAAGATTACCGTGGTGTTTGTACGTAGGTATGTGATGCGTATGTAACCATGCTATTTACACAAAATTTACGGGGGTATGTTTTCAACAATTTCCCCACCGAGTCAAATATTACCATGGTATCTCTACTCCTAAGGGAGCAGTTGGTAGTCTCGCTTTCAGGTTTTTTTAGTCCCACCTCCCACGGTTTATTTTGGTACCTCCTCCCACCTCTAACTAAGCCACCACAAACCGAAAAAACCTGCTCCTGAGTCCTGAACCCGCACCATTACATGTGCGAACCTCAATAGACGTTCGAAGGAAAACCTGCGACAAAAAAACCTACGACGGTTAACCAGCGATAGGAAAACCGTGCGGCCGCACGTAGGAGCGACGAGTCATGTTATCGAGCTAGGTCTCCCTTCGTGGCCGCCCAACATCCCTGTGCCGCCTCGCTTCAGTCGCCGCCCTACATCCTCGCCGCCCTACATCCTCGCCGCCCTCCATCCTGGTCGACGTCCCCCGCCCCGCATCACTCGCCTTCCTCCATCCGCGTCGATCCTGGACAAGGTCGCCGCTGCCCTCCATCAATTCATCGCCGAGTTGAACATCTCGACGATCCGGCGCTGATCCGGCGCTGGTCCTGGATTAGGTCGCCGACGCCATCCATCACTTCGCCGCCGCGCTGAACTCCTCACCCTTGATACAGGATTCGGCGCCTTGATACAGGATTCGGCGCTGATCCTGGACGCGGATACGCGGACACGTCCAGGACCTGGCCAAAACACGTCCTAGATCCGAAAAATAGGTATACAAACCATCTCAAACCGGGAGAGAGGGAGGAAGGGAGGAGGAGGGGGAGGCTGCAGCTGCGAGGCTACGATGGGAGACGTTGGGGATGCCCACTGGACGTTGGTGTCCTTCTCAACACAAACCCATGGAGTGCCCAACCCGGATTGATGCAGATTTCTTGGGTGCTGATTTTGAGTTGGTAAGAACCCTTGATTGATGCAGATCTTAATTTTGATTTATGTGGCTGCAGGTTTATAATCTGGGTGTAGAGCAAATTGTTTTTGGTTGGCGATGACTGCACTCAGATGGACATCCCTATGCTCCTTATATCTTGCTGGTTACCATTATTGTTGATTATTTCTCTTTTTGTTCTTTTCTGTTATCTAATAGGGAGTAATAGATATTCTCTTACTACATGTACATCTAAAGGACAAAGGAGCATGCCATCCCTGATTAAACATGGGTTTTGTTTGAGATATAACATTTCTAGCTGAATGTTGTTTCATACAATTAATCATTATTTCAGTTTGAGAGATTAAACCCAAATTAGTTTATGCATTGAATTGGAAATATCACAACTGCATCTTAATTGTCTGCTTAAATTCCACAGTAAAGACTTTGCCACCGATGACACGCTATATGCGGACGCCACATCCTTTCTTCTGCACGCAGCGCACGACATTCCGGTAAGCCTTGTACCGTTGAGATGCTTGACGAGGTGTGCAGCTGTAGTTTAGTAACTTTGGGTGTTTGATTTGAGCGTTGCAGGTTCGTTTATGTGTGCTTTTCAGTATTGTACATGAGGTACCATGAGGGGTGGTGACCCAGACCTTGCTGGCGTGGCGAAAGAGCCGGTTCCTGTGATCAGGATGATGGAGGCTCTTGGGTCACAGCCCACATGTCTGCTGGAGGTAAGTTTTATACCCTCATTCTGTTAGTAGATGCTCTTGGTGTACAGATACCATTCAGACGGTGTCTTTGGTGAAACTTGTAGCTATGCTACTTGGCCCTACTATAGTACTACTCCTGTATCATTCATGCATTAGGTTTTGTGAAGTTTCAGCTCAACCCTATGCCATGTTCTTTGTTAGTATTTCCTTACATATTATCTGCATCATTCCCTAAGAAAAACATATTATGTGTGGGCTCCCCTGATTCATGCTCGTTTTCTTCATTTTGGTTGTTGATCCGGATATTGGATACCCTCAGACGAAGTACATTGTCAGTGTTAATAGATGATTTTTTTTTCAGCAGATGGAGTCTCCATCGTCATATGGCTGCTGAGATGAGTTGCTCAAATGATTAAAATTATGTTTGCGCTCCAGGTCTAGATGAGGTAGAGGAGCTCAGTTTGATCCTAAGGATGGTATTTGCTTTTTGTAAAATTAAATTACTTATTCGTATCGTAATTTCAGACTGAGATTTTTTCTTTTCTCAACTATTCGCTATCTGTTGTACCTTCGATGTTTTAAGTGGCCAATTTGAGCTTGTCTGATCACAGTTTCCACAAGCATTGCATAGCCTTGCTGGAAATCAGATGTCTTTAACCTTTTAAAAGTTCTTATAGAAAAATTCTTACATTCTTTGTCTTACAACCAAAAGGACATTCTACTTCAGGTTTTGTCTTACAACCATAGGAGATTCTACTTCGTGTTTTATTTTACAAGCAAATATAATTCTGAATGTCATTTATGTTGATGGACAGCAAGTTATAATCATATGGTAGTCTCAAGAAAGTTCAGGACAAGAAGCATGTTCCACTGATGTAACGAGGTATGCTCGTGATCTACAGTACTAATGCGCCTGACCCAGCAGCTTCTTGTCAATAGTTACAGTGCTTGGTTAAAATAATTATTATGATCATTGTTAATTATAGACTGGCTGTCTTGCACACACCACAAGTGAAGGTTTTGGAACTCCATTCGCCAATAGTATCAGTGAATCAAACACTCCAATCTCTCTGAATTCTAACCCAGTAAGTTGTGATTGCATATGACACCTTATTTTTAGTGATCATTCTCTATGGTTTATTATTAGTTCTGGATCAGTTTATAGTATAAGTCGTTTATTATTCAGTTTTTTTTGTTTCTCTTCAGACTTTAGATTCTTCAGTTATCTGATTCTTACTCCCTTTCGTTCATTAGTGTTCATTTTTGATTCAGTCCTTAGATTCATTATCCTAGATCAGTTTGTTGGTGCAGCGCTTGCAGTATTGAGAGGCTTTCTTCTGACATCTCCTCTTGCAAGTACGAGCTACGTGTGCAGACTGCGTAAGCATCGAGCGGCGGGCCATGGACGTGGACATGGATTCTGTTTTTTGGTCGCTGTAGCTGAAAGTTGTGTGGTTGTTGCTCCACCGATATTATAATGGAGCTCCTAATTGTGATACATTAATTTGCATTCAATCACATATAATATGTCCAAGATTTTAGCTCCATGATCACTCATCTAACTGTGGTTGTCTGCTTTTTAGCCAATATCAAAATGTTCACTCTCAACTCAGTTTTTCTGGTAGATGTGCTAGGATCAAATGGGTTGTCATTTCTAAGCTGCATGGTTTTTAGGCTTTATAGCTCATGGAGGTGAATCTGGAAATGATCATAGTGTCAATTTATATTTTTCTCCTGGAAATGGGATTATCCCCACAACAGTACTTCATGAACTTTACACTCTTCATGGTTGCCAGGTGCCAGCAATAATTAGGAAATTAGTAGACCAATCCTTTTTTATGGAACTCTAATCTAGAAGAGGTACTCTTCAAATTGTGGTGTTACTTGAGTGTTGCGGATACACATACATTTGGGTTATTTTAAAAAAATGAGCATATGTTTGTCTTAATGTTAAATGCAGCTTCCAAAATAGCTCATGGTGATTTCTTATGTTCTTTACTGAATTAGCGCTGTATTTGGACAGTCAATCTTTCCTGGTCGCTGCTACTTTTAGTGTGGATAAAGATATATCAAGTTGCCACCTGGCAACGATGCTTTTTGTCCATGCTAGCAGTATGAATGATGAAGGAGAAGAGCAGCGAACACAAATCTTTCTCGCGGCTATTGATTTTATACACATCGGCTGCATCATGTGATATGGTAAACCAACAGAGGTATGTGGATAATCCAAGCTGCTTATTTTCCGTCCGACACTTTAACTCCTTCGGTGACCTGATTGCTAACAAAATGTCACAATAGGTTTTGTTCGAAGTGTCAGTTCAAAATATGGTGATTGAATTTTTTTATCTCACGGATCATACTTTAAAGTTCATAATTTTTATAATGCTCTGTAATGGAGTCCTGTTGGTTGTGTAATGCTTGAGAGAGTTACATGTTCTCTCCATTAACCCCTTTATTTTTTGCAAATCAATTACCTTCTTCATGTGTTTCAGCTGCTAGGGCTGAAGGCCGAAGTAATGTATGGTAATCAAGCTGTTAAATAGAGAATTTGGGATTTACACAAGCTGTTATATTGTTCAATGCTCCAGCATGAAGTTGCTCCGCATGACTCCTTCATCTTCCCCGAGGCTCTCCTCCTGAAACCCCGCCTTGCCTGAGCCGCTGAGCGATGTCACTGGGACAGAACTGATGAGTACGGCTATTTTGTGACGGGTGACGAGGAGGAATATCGTAATGACTTCAAGATTCATGTATCCAAGATCAGGAAGCGGAAGCGCCGCCTCATGCGTGAGCAGGCGTGCGTCCACTCGAGGCCATTAGGGCCACGCTCACTGGCGACCTAGCTGATTTCATCCACGCTCACTCATGCATGTAGGGATTACATAGTTGCATGGAGTTATTTGGTTAGTGGGCTGAGCCGTGCATGTTGGTTGAGCACCCGAGTCAAGTAGTGGCCGGTTGGCCGGGCCATCCGCATCATGAAGTGACTCTAGGACGTGGCCGTTTTGGCGTGAGTGCATGGGTCCTTGTGTATATATGTACTGCTTTGCGTGAAAAAAAAATGTTGGAGCTGATCGCCAGCTCCTCTTCTTCTTCCTCTAGCTACCTCTCAAAGCTCACGGAAGAACAAAAGAACACAGATATTTGGTGGCCGCTGTATCACACAGCCGACCCTTTTCTCTTCTCTGTATTTCTCTCCTCAAAGCAAATATGCATACAAGTGCTTAAGTAGACTCACGCTCACGTAGCCGGGCCACACACTCGCCCACTAACTGCATGCACGCACCCACGCACACCACTAACTAATGACTTGATCTTCTCCTAGAATCACTCTAGGAACCACACGACCCGGCCACTCATGCAGCAGCAGCTAACAACCTCGGACATGCATACACAGCAGCCTCTCGCCACCGTTCGGCATCTCGCCATGCGCCATATCTCACGGCGCCTCGCATCTCACCTCCTGCATGTTCTCCGAAGCTTCACCTGCTACAACTACCTTTATGCATGGACAAGCAAACTAATATGCAGATACATGTGAATCAAGATTAAAAAAGCTAACAGTCTCCTCGACCAAGAAAATGGCTTTGCACAGAGGTCTGCACCCCACTTCATCATAACTGTTGCCAAATCTCTTACTGATATAATTGTCTGTGCTTTTTATTTTGTTTTATGGATCCAGTCTTTGATCTCATTTATGACCGGCTAAGATCGGTATCGTTTTTGCGTTCCTAGGTGCTAGATAATATTTTGTGCAGATTTGAGAGAGAGATCTGTGTTGGTGATGATCAACCCAATTTAGTGGCAACAAAATAATGGTGACAAGCAGTTCATTTTAGAATATACATATGAACTGGTGGAATAGAAAACAATTTCTTCTATACATGGAAAGAATTCCTTGTACACTTAGTTCCATATTCGAGTGCATTTTCTTGGTGATGTGCTTCACCTTTTTTTCTTGTACCTGACTAGAAGGGTAATCAAAATACTTTTTTGTTTGAGTGTGTTTCCTTCTTCCTTTCCTATATAATTTCTTATTCCATTTGGTCCTATTCGATTCAGAATCCTTCCAGCGAACAAGTTGCCCCGCTCATTCTCATAATTGCGTGAAGATAAACAAAATGCATGAAGAACCAAGCAGATATAGGAGCGATGTCAACTCTCCCTGGGTGAACTCCGGTACAGCTCCAGTGTATGTACAACAGGGCTTCATGGAGTCGTTCAGTTCATGTTCAAGACCTGAAGATAGCAATGCACTGGATGACAAGGTTACTCGATAGAGCGGATGCTTTCTCTGCTCTAGATGGTGAAGTCGGCAAAAGATTGAATGGCATGGTTCATGTCCCTGTAAGTAGTTGTAATCACTTCCTACTGATCCAACATAATGTTAAAATTGATTCACAACACAAAGGGGTAAAGTACAGCTTTTTTCAGTTTCTACAGATTTAAGGAGTTTTGACTTCCACCTTGGGTGTCATTAACAAAGTGTTCTTGCTTAGGATGAGCAAGCTACAAGCCATAGTACATTTTACCAAAACACTTCAAGTCTTTAATGGTGGAGTACATATGAATAATTAGCAGCCACACTACATTTTCATGGGCATACGTACTTGAACTCTTTTCATATGTTATTCTCAACACCGTGGCTCATAAATTTTATTAGTAATTATTATTCAGAAGGTTTCCTGGTCAGTAAAAGACATTTGTGATTCAGAACATCGAGAGTATGGAGGGTTTGAGCACAGAAAGAAGTTTCGTTCTGGTTACTACCTTATGAATATATTTGTAGATAATTCGTTTTGCAAGTTTTTGGGCAGGATTTCCCCACAATTTGGTCATGTCATTTGAGACAAGGACATCATACCTTTTGAATTTGTTGAGTGAACCACATTGGTAAGAAAATTCGGCAAACTTGGTATTGTTCAACACGTAGAATCTGTGTCATTCACAAGACGATAAAAATATGTTGATTGTATTAGTCACTAACTCATTGCTGCAGAGAAGTCTTGCCACTGGACAGGCATCAGGGGACACACTGAGGAGGAGCGGCGCCGCAGGGCCGCCGCCGTCCGGAGCACCTTTGGAGGGATCCGCGGACAAGAAGTCACCAGGGCTGGCCATCGTGCTGGAGAAGTGTGGAGGATGTTATGGAAAATGACCAAAAGGCCCAGTTCGGAACACCTGCTGACTGTTTCAGGTAGCCTTTGTGTTGTTGTCGCTCTACAGTGCAGGAATCAATTTCAATATGGACATGATTAACATGTTGTTTTGGTTCAGTTTGTAGGCCTTACTTTCTGTAAATTCTTAAACATACATTCGTCATATGTGCATCCATAGCAAATTCCTTTGATCAGAATCATAGACTGCTCCAAGGATATGGTTGTATAACATACAATTTATAACCTAATGATTGTTACTTGGTTTATCCAGCCCGGGAGTCCAGCCGAATTGGGAGGCAAGGTCTACGAGATGATGATGAACGCCCTTGGCGGGAGATGGGGAAGATCTGAGACAAATGGATAACTTGTTTTCTAGAATGCATCGCATAGATGTGTAATTTTGAAATGGCCGCCGAAGATATTTCCATTATCAGGCTAGACTTGATTGGAGGGATATAACTAATCTAAGATTTGTTTGATTGAGATCATGCATATATGAAATATTGTATATCTCATACAACATATCTGAAGTTAACAGTAAAGTTTCATAATTTTTAGAAGAAGTTGCATATACTGTTGGTTCTAGGTGAAGTTTGTATCGCAAACATTATAGCTGACATATGTTTACAAATACATGCACTTAAGCAGCCACGACTATGCTAATTCACGTGGAGATGGCACAAACATGGAGAGCTAAGTACTCTATATACGACAACTAATGTTTCACCTTTATTGGGACCAAATCTAAAAGTTTTTTTTTCATTGTTTTACACGTTGATGGATGCTGCGAACCTTAGAAATTATTAGCTCCTGAATGAAGCAGAGGAAGATGCCTCCCACGACCTCTTTTTCACCGTCACAAACATTGGAGCTGTAGTCTGAAAATTTATTCTCTGTATTGGGCCCTGTTACCACGAAGCACTAAGGGTACGTACCTCTCTTGGCACTGTAGCAACAAGTGCGGATAGATACTTTTTTGGTGGAAGAGAGAAGAGAGAGATACACTTTTCTATTTTTTTAGATGATACCTTTTTTGGTGAGAGAGAGAGAGAAAAAAAAAATTCGTGGAGTTGTGAGACATACGCAATTGAAAAGATTGAGCCCAAGTCCAACTGCCCGACTGGCCGTAATGAAGCCATCACTAGGACACTAGCGATCTAGCGAGTCTGTGCATTAAGTTATTGTTTTTTTCCGAGAAAACTTTCGATCTATTTATCAACTGTCAAGATAGTACAAAGAGAAGTAGAATTTACACCCAGGTTCGTAGACCACCTAGCGATGACTACAAGCACTGGAACGAGCCGAAGACATACCGCAATCATCGCCGCTATCTCTTTGGAGATGGGCAAACATTGTTGTAGTAGACAGTCGAAAAGTCTTTGTGCTAAGGTCCCATAGGACCAGCGCACTAGAACAGGAACCACGGCTGACGAAGAGAAGCATAGATCGGAATGATCCAACCCGCAGACATACAGACATAGACGAACGAAGACCGTATCCAGTCGGATCCACCAAAGACAAACGCCAATCAGATCCCACGAGATCCGTCGGAGACAAACCTTCACAAGTTTTCCAACGACGCTTGAAACATCACCGGGATGAAGGCTAGGTGGGGAGGACCTTGTTCCATCTTCAATAAGCCGTTGCCGCTTCATCTTCTTGAGCATGACAAACTCTAACAAAACTCAGAAAAGTACCTAAAAACGGGGCCCTCGACCGGGATCCACCACGCCTCCATGGTTCAAGGACCATAGGAGACGGGCGGCCCGGCAGCGGCAATGGCGAGAGGCACGGAAACCCTAGATGAGCCATTAACTTACGGTTAACCCAAATAATGCACTTGCAATGCACTATCTTTTCTATAATAACAATGGCCAAGCTTCGTGAGACGATCTTAAGTATAATAGAAATCAAGGTGCTATATACTCCCTCCGTTCCTAAATATAAGTCTTTTTAGAGATTCTACTATAGAAACTACATTTACATGTATATAGACGTCTTTTAGAGTATAGGTTCATTCATTTTACTTTGTATGTAGTCTATAATGAAATCTCTTAAGACTTATATTTAGGAATGGAGGGAGTATCATTTCTAATGCATTGCACACTAAAAGTTATATGTTGTTGTACCACCTACTTTACATCAGATATGATAGTATACGTCGTTGATTACATTTTTCGAAATCCATTGCAAGTGAAGTGGATTCATTTTTTTATACATGTGAAATTTGACAAGCCTTAGAGCAACTTCAAAGGGCCGACCCATTTCGTCCGCCTGCGTCCGTTTGGGTCGGCGCGGACAAAAGTGGTGGCCCAACGCGCCGACTGAAACCCAAATCACGTTCGCGTCACGTCGGCGCCGACGCATGTGCGGCCCAAGTTTGCGCCCCAAATGCGTCGGCGCAGATGCCGAACGGACGTTTCGCGCGCCTTCTTACTATCCGCCGCGTCCCCACATGGCAGCCGTCCAACTATCCGCTGCCCACGCGGTCAGCTTAATTTATGACGACGGGCCCACGCATCAGCGACGGCGCTCGTCCTTTTTAAGCCGACCGTGCGGCGGGGCCGTCCACATCTGCCCACCCTTGCTCCCTCGACGTCGGCAAACCCTAGCCACCACAACCACAGCGAGATGGGCCTCTTCTCCGGCGTCAGCGGCAGCAAGGCCAACGGCAAGTCCCCCGCCACCCCTTTCCCCTTCGAGTTTCTCCCACCTCCGCCGGCTCCTCGCCGGCAGAGGCAGCGCGTCAACGTGCCAGCGCACCAGGCGAAGTGGCACTGGCAGAACCGCCAGCCGCTGCCGTATCCCGACGTGACGCTGCCGCACGACTGGCATCTGGATCCCGATAGGATCCCAGTGCCGGCGGCGCCGCGGACGGCTCGTGCTCACGCGGAGGAGGTGCGGCGCCGGCGGGCACTACTGACGCCGGAGCATCGCCTCGACAAGGCCTACGCAACCGACTAGCCCAACTAGGCGAGGTGGTTCGCCTTCGAGCACGAGGAGGCGAGGCGACGGGGCGTGCGCGAGGTCGACCGGAGGCCAACGCCGCTCGTCGTCCGCGAGGAGGACCAGGCGGCGGAGGACGCCTGTTAGGCGGCCCTTACGGCCGTCTACCGGGAGAGCGAGGAGGACGAGCGGCGCAGAGCGGAGGCGGCGAAGGCGGCGGAGGCGGAAGAGGAGGCCCGGTACGAGGCGGAAATGGCGCAGGCCCTTGCCCTCTCCGCGGCGGGCGACAACATGGTGAAGCCGGTGGCCCCGGCGTCCCCCATCAAGCCGGAGCCGCAGCCGGAGCCCGAGCCCGAGCCCATCGCGCGCTTCTCCTGGAATGGACTGGTGCGCGAGTGGGTGTCCGCGCCATCGGTTTGGCTGGGGGCGACGCCGGCGCAGGAGCAGGCCTACCTCGAGATGTGGCGCCAGCGCCGGTTGGCAGAGGAGGGCCGTCAAGGTGAGTACGAGGAGATGCTCGAGCGCGACCTCGAGGAGGAGGCGCGCGAGGCCGAGGAGGAGGCGCGCCAGGCCGCGGCTGCACAGGCGGCCACACAGCCCCCCGCCCCGGCACAGCCCGACATGGGGGCGCTCTGGAACTCGGCGTTCGCCTGGGCCGGGCCGGCGCCGACGCTCATCGACCTCACGGACCCCGAGGACAACAACGACGACGCTTAGGGCAGCGCGCCACCTCGTAGTTTAGTCTGTTTTTATTTTTTAATGCAAATATGGATGCATGGACTCTCGCCGGCCTTCGTGGCCTGCTTTAATGTTTAATTAATGTTGTTTCTTTTTTTTAAATATGCATGCGTTCTTTTTTTGGCGCCGTCAAAATGGATCTCAGGCCGGCGTTGGGCGCAGGCGCCGACCCAAATGCAGAAGCGGGCATCCGTATCCGTCTGGCCGACCCAAACGGACAAAAAACGAATGAAATCGCCGTCCGTTTGGGTCAGCAAGTTGGAGTTGCTCTTATGCTTATATATGCAACTGATATATTTTTGAAATGCCCGTGGCAACGCACGGGCATTCTACTAGTTTGTATGTAAATTATCAGGTATGCGGTGTGTATATTACTATGCTATTTACACAGAAGTTACCGGGTATCTTTTCAACAATTTTTTTCTCCAGATCAAATTTACCGTGGTGTTTGGACCTAAATTATCAAGGTTGTGGTGCGTAATTTCTATGCTATTTACATACAAAAAGTTACCATGTGTATTTTTCGACCACTTTTTACTACTTTTCCCCAAATCAAGACTATTACAGTGCTATTTACACATAAGTTCCCGAGGTATATTTTCAACAACTTCATCCACTCGAATCAAACTTATCATAGTATTTGGACGTAAGTTATCGAATTTTGCGGTTCATATATAACAGTGCTATTTTCACTTAAGTTATCGCGGGTATGTTTTTCGACAACTTTTTTGCTCTTTAGTCAGAGTTACCGTGGTGTTTTTACGGAAGTTATCGGGTATATGATTCGTATATTACCGTTCTATTTTCACGTGAGTTATCGAGGTATATTTTTCAACAATTTTCTCCTCTTTGGACAAAATTACCATGGTGTTTGCACCCAAATTATTAAGTCGGTGTTTCCTATTTTACCAAGCTACTCACACAGAAGTTACTGGGAGTACATTTGTCAATAACATTTTTCCCTTGGTCAATTTTACCGCGATGTTTTTACGTAAATTATCATGTACATGGTTCATATATTATCATGTTATTTTCACATAAAGATATTGGGTTTATTTTTTAACAACTCCCCTCCTTGTTTAATTTTATCGCGGTGTTTGTACTTAAGTTATCATGTCTACAAAATGTATATTACCATAGTATTTACAGAAAAAGTTACCGGGGTTGTGTTTTCAGTAACTTTTTTGCCGGATCAAAAGTTACCACGGTGCTTGTATGTAAAATATCAGTTATGCGGTACTTATATTACCGTGTTATTTATACAAAAATTACCGGGGTATGTTTTCAATAACTCCCTCCACCCTACGCTATTAAAGTTACCATGATGTTTATATGCAAGTTATAAAGTCTGTGGAGCGTAAATTATGATGTTATTTACACGTAAGTTAGTGACGTTATCTTTTTCAATAATTTTTTTCCGGGCCAAAGTTACCATGGGATTTGTCTTTAAGTTATCGGGTCTGCGGTACATATATGACCATGCTATTTACACTTAAAAACATTTCTCAATTAAGAAACATACACAAAATGTTATCATAGTGTTTCTATGTAAGTTATCAAATCTGTAATGCATAAATTTTTTTGAGGGTTGTAATGCATAAATTACCATGTGAAAAACGATGTGAAAAGTGAACACCCATTAGTCACCTAATTGCTTTTTAATTTTTGTTGCCGATATTACGGTGTCAACCTCAAGAATTAAAAAGGAGTAGTCAATCTTTTAAAAATAGGAAACAAAAATTACAGTGTGACTGAAAAAAAATTCTTCACACTAGGAAATAGCATCAATTTTCATCCACGCGGTGAAAATTGATCTCAACTTCAAACTGGTACCAATATTGCGGTGTATCTAGCCAAGAAATAACTAAGTTACCACACCACACAACACAGGCGCAACAATCCCTAATATTATTTGTCCTATCTGGACCGAGATCTAGTAACTTGCCTCTAGCAAGTCGTGTTGTAACATGCCCTCTTTTATCTGACATCCAATATAGATCCAATGCACGAGATTGTTCGAAAACAAAATAGCGCACACCTATGGACTTAGCAGAAGCAAGAAAACAACCACAACATGGGACTTGAACGTCTCCTGATTTCTGACTTTTACAAGTGCTAGTACAGGAATAACGAACAACAGCAAAGCACTAGAATATCTCAAATTGCAGATTTTCACAACACACTTGCACGCTTAATAGCAAGAAACGGCACCATCCAAGCATTGGACCCTCTTTAAAGTGCAGATTGTGTACAACATAACAGCAACAACAAAGCACTGGAACTTATCCAAACTGCATTTTTAGAGCCTCACTTATAGGCTTAACAAGAACACAAGAAACAGCAGCAAATGTGCATTTATAACACTTAAATTCTAGCACATAACAGCAGCAACAAAGCACCGGAACCTCTCCAAATTGAACATTTTTGTAGTACTTAACACTGAAATTCTAGAACATAACACTGGAAAATGTGTAGAACTAACATAGTTTTTTTGTACCAACAAGTGGTACAACTGAACAATAAATTGAAGTACTGAATATACCAGGCTAGTTTATCTGTACACTTTGTAAGTTTGTAGGAGCACCAGATATGAATAGGCTAGAGTTTCTTGTAAGAAATGAACAAAAAAGTTGTAAAGAAGCAACAATAGTATTGGCATCTCTTGACAATACATTTCCCTTCAGGTTTTCTTACGAGACAACTGAACTGAATGAGCAAGGGACGCACAACACACTCCTGCGATGCGGTGGCGCCGGGTCTCGTCCATTCTCTACAGCGACGCAGCAGGCTCCTCACTCTGCTTGGATCCAGCAACCTTCGGAACTCCATTTTATGGTCAACTGAGCTTGTTTACACCTCCCAACTACATAATTTATTGGAGCCTCACACCCCCTAGTCCGGCCCTGAAGGAGGTGTTGCAATCGTGGGCTTCGAGGATGACGACTAGGCAGCGGCGGCTGGCGCCAGAGGTCGCGACCGTTGGGCGGAGGGGGTCCAGTGGATGGGTTGTGTTTCCGGCGGCAGCTTGCTCGGATCAATGGGCGGCGCCATGGGAGCTCCCTTGAGCAGAAAGAAAGAGATGATAGAGAGGGAGGAAGGAAGGAAGATGAAGGGAAAAGGAGGGAGCAAGGGGCGGCACTGCGGTTTGGCTTGCCGGCGGCGGCTCGCCGGAGGAGGATGCGGCGAGGAGGGCTCGGACTTGACGGCACGGAGGAGGAATCAGAGGAAGACACCATCAGCTGGGGACTTGGCGCGGGGGAGGAATACGGGAGGAAGACTTATGCGTGCGATGCCGATCGAAGGGACACCGAGTGGTGTGGCAGTTTTGCAATCGGGCACAGGGTTGCCAAATACATATTTCGTTATTTATTTTATTTTGTTTCTACTTACAACAAAATAGTTATTGTTGCTATTTTTATTTTTTTCCAGTTTTTTTGTTTTGTTTTCTGTATTATTTATTTTCTTTTGTTTTTTACTTTATTTTTTAATTCTTTTTGCTTTTAGGTCAGTAAAATTATAAACTTTCTGTTGCTTTATTTATTTTATTTTGTTTCTACTTACAACGAAATACTTATTGTTGCTATTTTTTCCAGTTTTTTTTGTTTTGCTTTCTGCATTATTTATTTTCTT
>NC_057800.1:707162977-707281777 GCF_018294505.1 Triticum aestivum
AGAAAAATTATAAACTTTCTGTTAGTGCCATTAGTTTTCAAATTTGAATAGTTAAAATTTGAATTCTTTGAAAATTGTTTGAATCACAAGTTTGTGATTAACTTACTAAAAAAATGAGAATAGATGCGCTTATAGAGAAAATTCAACCTAAATTCCTAGTAAATTTCTATGAATTTCAGAGAAATTCACTATGAATTTAGGTTAAACTTTTCTCTATTAGGGCATCTATTTTCACTTTGAGAGGAGCTCAACAAGGCAGAGAGGGAAGGGCTTATAAACCGGTGTGAGCCCCCTTCGGTTGGCGAGGTGGGACTAAACTCTGCCCGCAACGAGGACCAACCCTTTAGTCCCGGTTTGTGGCACAAACCAGGACTAATGGTCATGGGCCAGGGGCGAGGAGCAAAATTATAAACTTTCTGTTAGTGCCATTAGTTTTAGAAAGTTGAAAGTTGAAAGTTGACATGGGCCATCATGGTATTACGAGGGCCGAACCATAAGACATGAAAGCATTTCAAATGAACTCTGAAAAAGTTGAAAGTTGGCATGGTATCATAATTTCACCCACATAGCATGTGCATGTACAAAACGAACAATGGTAGCATGTTCGTGTGTTACAAAGTTGGCATGGTATCATCATAATAGTTGCGGAAGAAAGTCTTCACTTTTTCTTCGCTTGTGTCATTTGCTTATTGCGCCGTAACCATGGATAATCTTCATTGTTTATCAGGATGCTTGGATCAGCCTTGACATTGAAGGGAGGAATTTCATGAAACTTTTCATAATCTTCAGACATGTCTGTCTTGCCGTCCACTCCCAGGATGTCCCTTTTTCCTGAAAGAACTATGTGGCGCTTTGGCTCATCGTGTGATGTATTCGCTTCCTTATCTTTTCTTTTTCTCGGTTTGGTAGACATGTCCTTCACATAGATAACCTGTGCCACATCATTGGCTAGGACGAACCGTTCGTCAGTGTACCCAAGATTTTTCAGATCCACTGTTCTCATTCCGTACTGTGGGTCTACCTGTACCCCGCCGCCTAACAGATTGAACCATTTGCACTTAAACAAAGGGACCTTAAAATCAGGTCCGTAGTCAAGTTCCCATATGTCCACTATGTAACCATAATATGTGTCCTTTCCGCTCTCGGTTGCTGCATCAAAGCGGACACCGCTGTTTTGGTTGGTGCTCTTTTGATCTTGGGCGATCGTGTAAAATGTATTCCCATTTATCTCGTATCCTTTGTAAGTCAATACAGTCAAAGATGGTCCCCTGGACAACAAGTACAACTCATCACAAACAGTGGTGTCACCTCTGAGACGTGTTTCCAACCAACTGCTGAAAGTCCTGATGTGTTCACATGTAATCCAGTCGTCGCACTGCTCCGGGTGTTTGGAGCGCAGACTGTTCTTGTGTTCATCGACATACGGGGTCACCAAGGTAGAGTTCTGTAGAACTATGTAGTGTGCTTGAGACCAAGAATATCCATCCCTGCATATTATTGAGTCTCTTCCAAGAGTGCCTTTTCAGTCAGTATCCCCTCATACCGCGATTTAGGGAGACCTATCTTCTTAAGGCCAGGAATGAAGTCAACACAAAACCCGATAACATCCTCTCTTTGATGGCCCATGGAGATGCTTCCTTCTGGCTTAGCGCAGTTACGGACATATTTCTTTAGGACTCCCATGAACCTCTCAAAGGGGAACATATTATGTAGAAATACGGGTCCCAGGATGACAATCTCGTCGACTAGATGAACTAGGATGTGCGTCATGATATTGAAGAAGGATGGTGAACACCAGCTCGAAACTGACAAGACATTGCGCCACATCACTCCTTAGCCTTGGGGCATAGCTTCACAATGGCTAATCGGACATTTTCCGGTAGAAGCCCCCTCAATGCAATCGGAAGCAGTTGTGTCATAATCACGTGGCAGTCATGAGACTTTAGGTTCTGAAACTTTTTCTCTGGCATATTTATTATTCCCTTTATATTCAACGAGAAGCCAGTCGTGACCTTCATACTGAGCAGGCATTCAAAGAAGATTTCTTTCTCTTCTTTCGTAAGAGCATAGCTGGCAGGACCTTTATACTGCTTCGGAGGCTTGCCGTCTTTTTTGTGCAAACATTGCAGGTCCTCCCGTGTCTCAGGTGTATCTTTTGTCTTCCCATACACGCCCAAGAAGCCTAGCAGGTTCACGCAAAGGTTCTTCGTCATGTGCATTACGTCGATTGAGGAGCGGACCTCTAGGTCTTTCCAGTAGGGTAGGTCCTAAAATATAGATTTCTTCTTCCACATGGGTGTGTGTCCCTCAGCGTCATTCGGAACAACTAGTCCATCGGGACCCTTTCCAAAGATTACGTAGTGTAAATCATTGACCATAGCAAGTACGTGATCACCGGTACGCATGGCAGGCTTCTTCCAGTGATCTGCCTTGCCTTTGAAATGCTTGCCTTTCTTTCGACATTGATGGTTGGTCGGAAGAAATCGACGATGGCCTAGGTACATATTCTTCCTGCATTTGTCCAGGTATATACTTTTAGTGTCATCTAAACAGTGCGTGCATGCGTGGTATCCTATGTTTGTCTGTCCTGAAAGGTTACTGAGAGCGGGCCAATCGTTGATGGTCACGAACAGCAACGCCTTAAGGTTAAATTCCTCCTGTGTGTAATCATCCCACGTACGTACACCGTTTCCATTCCACAGCTGTAAAAGGTCTTCAACTAATGGCCTTACGTACACATCAATTTCGTTGCCGGGTTGCTTAGGGCCTTGGATGAGAACTGGCATCATAATGAACTTCCGCTTCATGCACATCCAAGGAGAAAGGTTATACATACATAGAGTCACGGGCCAGGTGCTGTGATTGTTGCTCTGCTCCCCGAAAGGATTAATGCCATCCGCGCTTAAAGCAAACCATGCATTCCTTGGGTCCTTTGCAAACTCATCCCAGTACTTTCTCTCGATTTTTCTGCACTGCGACCCGTCAGCGGGTGCTCTCAACTTCCCATCTTTCTTTCGGTTCTCACTGTGCCATCGCATCAACTTGGCATGCTCTTCGTTTCTGAACAGACGTTTCAACCGTTGTATTATAGGAGCATACCACATCACCTTCGCAGGAACCCTCTTCCTGGGGGGCTCGCCGTCAACATCACCAGGGTCATCTCGTCTGATCTTATACCGCAATGCACCGCATACCGGGCATGCATTCAGATCCTTGTATGCACCGCGGTAGAGGATGCAGTCATTAGGGCATGCATGTATCTTCTCCACCTCCAATCCTAGAGGGCATACGACCTTCTTTGCTGCGTATGTACTGTCGGGCAATTTGTTATCCTTTGGAAGCTTCTTCTTCAATATTTTCAGTAGCTTCTCAAATCCTTTGTCAGCCACAGCATTCTCTGCCTTCCACTGCAGCAATTCCAGTACGGTACCGAGCTTTGTGTTGCCATTTTCGCAATTGGGGTATAACCCTTTTTTGGGATCCTCTAACATGCGATCGAACTTCAGTTTCTCCTTTTGACTTTCACATTGCGTCCTTGCATCGACAATGACCCGGCGGAGATCATCATCATCGGGCACATCGTCTGGTTCCTCTTGATCTTAGTAGCTTCACCCGTTGCAGCATCATTGGGCATATCGTCTGGTTCCTCATCACATTAAAACCAAAGTGCATACATAGTTCTCATCTAACAACATATAGCTCTCCAGAGCATCTAATTAATTAAACCATACATTGAAACTATGTAAAACATTTCAATGCGAAAACAAATGCGATCATAATCGCAACCAAGGTAACAATTGATCCAACGGCATAATGATACCAAGCCTCGGTATGAATGGCATATTTTCTAATCTTTCTAATCTTCAAGCGCATTGCATCCATCTTGATCTTGTGATCATCGACGACATCCGCAACATGCAACTCCAATATCATCTTCTCCTCCTCAATTTTTTTTATTTTTTCCTTCAACAAATTGTTTTCTTCTTCAACTAAATTTAACCTCTCGACAATAGGGTCGGTTGGCATTTCCGATTCACATACATCCTACATAAATAAAATCTATGTCACGTTGGTCGGCATAATTTTCATAAACAATAAATGAACCAATAGTTATAAAGATAATATATATACCACATCCGAATCATAGATAGGACAAGGGCCGACGGGTGCGGATACCAAAACCATCGCACTATATAAGATGCAATAATAAAAGTAAGAAAATAATACAAGTATCTATGTAAACATACAAGTAAGAATATTTTTCCTTTTAGAAAGAAGATAAGAACAAGAGGCTCACCACGGTGGTGCCGGCGATGAGCTCGGCGCGGGTGATCGACGGCGGTGAAGACGGGGACGGGGCGTGACGGACCGCTAAACCTAGACAAATATTATGGAAAATGGAGCTTGGAGGTCGAGCTTGGAGAGGAGAAAGCTTAAGTAGTGTGCCTCGGGCATTCCATCGAACACCTTGTGTGCATAGGAGGTGAGCTAGAGCACCACCAAGCCCTCTCCCCCTCGGCCAGAGAAAAACAGAGCACTGGGGTGCTCTGCTCGCTAGCGAGGGGTATATATAGGCACCTCATTGGTACCGGTTGGTGACATGAGCCGGGACTAAAGGGGAGCCTTTGGTCCCGGTTCAAGCCACCAACCGGGACCAATGGTGGTGGGTCAGGAGCGAGGCCCATTGGTCCCGGTTCATCCCACCAACCGGGACCAAAAGGTCCAGATGAACCGGGACTAATGGCCCACGTGGCCCGGCCGGCCCCCTGGGCTCACGAACCGGGACCAATGCCCACATTGGTCCCGGTTCTGGACTGAACCGGGACTAATGGGCTGACCCGGCCTGAACCAAAGCCCTGTTTTCTACTAGTGTTCTGAACACCCATTTGCAATCAATCAAAATTTTACCTCTAGGTGAAGGAACTAGATGACAAATTATGTTCCTTCGAAGTGCTTCAAATTCCTCTTCCATAGCTTTTCTCCACTTCGGATCTTTACTTGCCTCTTGGAATGTACTGGGTTGTCCTGTAGAACAAGCCAAACCAAATACGCATCTAGAGTCGATGCTCCGCTAGGTTCGGTGCTCGTCATGGTGCTCCTGTTCCCATGATGTTGTGAGTAGGGGAAGTTCATCAAAAGCTCCACGCCTCGGCGGCAGTGGCGGCGACACCTTCCGGTATCACTCTCCTCATGGGGTGTCACCTTGATTCTCTCCTTGCCCTCCGACACTCAGGTAAAAATCTTTGTATGATTCGGCTGACACAGTGTCACGTTGCTTCAAGCCATGTGTTCTTGAGGGCTTCGCCGATGAGTGTTATGTCCCCTCGGGCATGATTGTATGCCAGAGTGATTCATGTTCTTTTTCTCAGCGACTTGCATGAGGCATTTAGTTCTGCACGCGTGTGCGTTTTTATCGTTCTCAGCTTGTTTTTTCATACCTTTATGTTTGATCAGCTTTTTAGTGTTTCATGGATGTCATGTATCATTTGGCCTTGTAGCTTTATTAATATAGAAAGTGCGCGAAAGCCTGTTTCAACAAACAGGGGTTTGAATAAAAAAAAATTGACAAACACCTGTAATTTTATTCATACTACTCATAAATATTATAGTTACATAGATTTAGATCTAAGATCCAAAAATACGAAGTAACTCTTATGACTAAAAAAATATTGAAATCTCTTGGAAACAACTTCTCTGTGGTGTCAATCTCTGCTAGACGAAATACTCCCAAGACTTCTTCACCAGTAAGAACATTACGGAAAAAAGGTTTTTGAAAGCCCATTGAGTCACCCATCCAGAAATACTGGAAGCCTTGAGAGATAAAAGGCTCAATATAAACTCTCTAGCTTCATGGAACCACCAAATAGAAAAGCAATAGTAGTTTACTCTTGAAGATCCGAGGGGCCCCACCTCTCAGTGCCAAGACGGCGGCAGGAGGAGAGGGGACGAAAAAGTTTCCGTGGCGATGGTGGGGGCTGGAGTTATTTCGATGCGATCTAGGTCAACATAAAATAAGTAACTGTCGCTCTAAATCCAACAATTGGACAGGGGATCCACCAATCCCTCCAGGGCTTAGTTCACTGTTGGGATTTAATCCCAAAAACCGAACTCGGCCTAAGCCAGGTTGGAGTACGTAGCCCAGCCCATTCTCGAGGAGCACAATTTTATAGGCTTCGTCCTTGATATAAGCAGATTGAGCTGCGCTCCTCTTCTCGGTGGCATGCTAGCATCATATATTTCCAACCTTAATAGTGAGCTAGCAAGTATTCGTCCATCCTACCATCCCTAGCTTCGATCAACCATGGCCGGCGGCGTCATGATGAACACGGCCGGTGGAAAGCCATACCCTGGCAAGCTCACTCTGTATGTCGTCTTCACCTGCGTCGTCGCCTCCACGGGCGGCCTCATCTTCGGGTATGACATCGGCATCTCAGGCGGCGTCACTTCCATGGACCCCTTCCTCTTGAAGTTCTTCCCAGAGGTGTATTGGAAGAAGCAGGAGGCGAGCAAGAGCAACCAGTACTGCCGGTACGACAACCAGCTGCTACAGGCCTTCACCTCCTCCCTCTACCTCGCCGCCCTCATCGCCTCCTTCTTTGCATCCACCGTCACCCGCGTCCTAGGCCGCAGGTGGTCCATGTTTGCCGGCGGCTTCGCCTTTCTCGTGGGAGCGGCCCTGAACGGCGCCGCGCAGAACATTGCCATGCTCATCGTTGGACGCACATTGCTCGGAGTAGGCATTGGCTTCGCCAATCAGGTACGAGGTTGTTCACTCCAATGACTTTTTTGCATGAGATGAGATGTGTGCGTGTGCAAATATATTTATCTATATCGCCATCAAGGTCACATCACAGTTCCGTATGCAAATATATGTCGCCATGAAGGTCACATCACAGTTCCGTATGCAAATATATGTTGCCCTCAAGGTCACATCAAAATGCCGCCACATGCAAATATATATCGCCCAAGTTGAAGCCAGGAATTTCAAAGAGCTTGACTGCTTTGCCGTTCTGCGTCACTCGTTTGTGTCTTACTACCTCTGTAACTTAATATAAGAAGTTTTTTAACACTATGATAGTGTCCAAAAACGTCTTATATTCTGATACGCATAGAGTAGTTATTGATTAATTACATTAACAGTTGCACCAACAGGTACGTACACGAAATGGGAAGAGAATGAGACGTATATGGGGCACATTCATTTCTTTGTTTCATTTGTTTAGGATATGCATGGACCAACGGGGAAGATATATGGATTGAAAACCAACTAAACATCAAGTCCCATTGACAATTTTTTAAGTAGTAAAAAATAGTATAAAAGAAAAGCATGAACTGAGGTGGTGCTAGGTGCTGTCTTGTAGTATGTCCTCCATGTCTATCCCACTGCATTACTATGTGCAGAAATAAATCGATAGTTGTGCAAGCAAGTATGAAAGTATATTGATGGTGAGTCAAAATCATCCAATATTATGTGCACGCCACATAATTTCGGGCATATTGTGAGTACACATGATGAATCAAGTGTGTAAAAGTACAATTGAATGATTACTTTGATACGCATGCATGCAGTCTGTGCCGTTGTACATGTCGGAGATGGCACCAGCGCGTCTTCGTGGCATGCTCGGCACTGGTTTCAACCTCATGATCACCACCGGCATCCTGACAGCAGAGCTCATCAACTACGGTACCAACAAGATCAAAGGCGGCCATGGTTGGCGCTTCAGCCTAGGGCTCGCGGCTGTGCCAGCGGCGGTCATCACGCTCAGCTCACTCTTCCTCCCTGACACCCCCAACTCATTGATGGAGCGAGGCCACCCAGAGGCGTCCCGTCGGATGCTACGCCGTATTCGCGGCACCGACGACATCGGTGATGAGTACGCGGACCTGGTGGCAGCAAGGGAGGTGTCAAAGCTAGTGCAACATCCATGGCGCAACATTGTGTTGCGCAAGTACCGTGCGCAGCTCACCATGGCCGTGCTCATCCCCTTCTTCCAGCAGCTCTCTGGCATCAACGTCATCAACTTCTACGCACCCGTGCTTTTTGAGACGCTCGGTTTTAAAGGGGACACGTCGCTCGTGTCGTCAGTTATGACAGGCGGCGTCCTCGTGCTTGGCTCGCTGGTGACAATGCTCATCGTCGACAGGCTGGGGCGGCGGAAGTTGTTCCTGCAGGGTGGCGCGCAGATGCTAGTGTCTCAGCTCGCGGTGGGGACGCTGATCGCGGCAAGGTTCAGGACAAGCGGCGTTGGAGAGATGCCCAAAGGCTACGCGGCGGCGGTGGTGCTCTTCATCTGCTTGTACGTGGCGGGCTTCGTGTGGTCGTGGGGTGCGCTGGGGTGGCTGGTGCCGAGCGAGATCTTCCCGCTGGAGATCCGATCGGCGGCGCAGAGCATCAACGTATCGGTGAACATGCTCTTCACCTTCGTCATCGCGCAAGCCTTCCTCACGATGCTCTGCCACATGAAATTCGGGCTCTTCTACTTCTTCGCCGGATGGGGGGTGGTCATGACCGTCTTCGTGGCGCTCTTCCTGCCGGAGACCAAGAACGTCCCTATCGAGGAGATGGTGCTCGTCTGGAAGGGACACTGGTTCTGGAGAAGGTTTGTCGGAGATGACGACATCCACGTTCAAGAGCCTTGAATGGAGATGAATAATGAAATATCATGAAAACCTCATTGTAGATGACAACATCCACGTTCAATAGTTCCCTCAAAAACCTCTTCCTATTACCTTTAAGTACGTTTAGGGGTCTGTCCAATAAAGTTATTGGATTTGAATGGTGTGCAGCTGTAAATTCGATCTTATAATTCCTGTTACTCTTTACACTAATGCATACATTTTTACCATAAAAAATATTTTTATCTTCAACACATACTCCCTTATTCCCAAAATCTTAGGCGCCTAACCTTTCTCAAAACTTCTAAACATCTAAGGCGTGTTAGCACTGAGCCCCTGATATTCTCTCTTGGATGGTCAGACTAAACTAACCATTGCTAATGGTGGATTAGCCAACCATGTTTGTAAAGGATATCATGGAAGAAGAACGCATCATAACCAATCGATCGGCTTGACCCCTCCGCGAAAAAAGGCTCTTCCCACGTCACCCAGCCCAAGGCGACTCGGGCGCGGCCAGCAATCCACACACCAGCGCCGCTCTTTCCCCTCCTCACGCCGCGCCGCCACTGGGTGAAGCCCCCGCGGCCGACAGCGGAGGCCAGGCTCTCTCCCACAGCGGCTTCCTTCCTGTAGGGCAGCAGGTTGGGAGGTGCAACGGTGCGCATTGGGCCTTAGGATCCCGGCGACCGGTGGCAGACCTCACGTCCTCACATGGGTGTGGGAGCGGCTACCAGCGTCGTGGCCATTTGGGGCTGCATCGGGGGAGGATGTCAAGCGTGACACTGCCTAGATCCGGCCATCGGGATCCAGGCGAGCCCCGAGGTGGTTGGCCCTACTATTCTTCAAGCTCCATAACTTCGATCTGCTTCATGCCGGCCTCCTTGATCTGGACAGCTTTTGGCGATTGCATCACTTGATATCTAGATCGGAATTGATCCGGTTGGGAGCGCCCTCATCTTCAGCCAGAGAGCCTTTATGAGGGTGTGGCGCGAAGCTTCGCTGCCTTGTCGGTGCCATGGAACATGTGGTGAAGAAAGTCACGGTGTCTGCGATCGGAGACTTGTAATAACGGATAGGAGTTTTGGTTGTGCTGAAGACTGGCGGCATTTTCCTGTGTGTCCGGTGTTGAGCATTTGCAGTGGTGGCCTTGGAAAGAGGGGGCGGCAACATAGGTGAACAACATTTTTGGCGGTGCTTCTCGAGTTCCGAGCCATGATCTCCAGGGTGAAATCCCAAGGTTTGGCTTCCATTGGTTGTACATGGCAATGGTCATTGCGAAGGCATTGTTTTTTGGGATCTCGGACTCTCCAGGGTGAATTTTTTTTATTTTTGTTCGTAGTTGTGTGCATCCTTGATGTATTTCAATATCTTGTTTGTGGAGAGGCAGGATATAATTGGTATCTTCGCGATATTAATATATTCATTTTATAAAAAAGGTTGAAGAAACTTTTTGTAACCATGGCAATAATTTGCGAGAAGCCTTGTGCTAATTTCCTTACCAAAAGCATACACACCCTACACAATGGGAAGGAGGGAGTATCATTCATCCTAATTTCAAATCTACAAGTATGGAAATTTAAACTCACACATAATAAATGGTCAAAATGCTTTCGAAGTAAACATGAGGAAGTTCAACACCCATGTAGCTCCCACAAGGTCATCATAAAGTTGTTCATGCCCCGTGGAGTCTTCGATCTATCGTTGCACTTGAAAAAAAATCAAAAGACGATGTTCATCCCTGCTTGGGTTCGACAGAGCTATGTAAATTTTCTTTCCCTCATTCTCATAACAAGATTCCTATGGCTGACTTGGTCGGTGTTTTATGATCATAATGTGCATGATCACACACAGTCATGATGCGCCATAAAAGGTTTTTATCTCAGAATCTTGTTGGGCCACAAACTATGACGAATCAAGCTTGCAACACCCCGAATGCTAGCGCGACATCTCTCCTGCAGCAAGTTGATTCTTCAAGGCATGGCGTCGTGCCGTGCCAAGCAGCAACAAGTAATCAAATTTTTTCACCCACCCACCACCCATCTGATTGCCAACATCGAAGATCTCACCGACATCCTGGAGGACGCAGCCGAGGAACACGCGGAAAAGGACGAGGAGATGTGCAAGTTTGCAGACAGCCTACAACGAGCCATGGCACCGTCATGCACGTGGCATCCGGCCTCGGTCCAGGAGTTCTACATGGTTGATCCGACGAGCTTCATGGCCAGTGATGAAATTTTTAGCATATATGTGGAAATCGACATGGCTACCTTGGATATGACAAAAATTATAGCATATATGTGTATTTTTAGGCAAATTCTAATAAAAATTATGCAATAATTAATTTATGTTATCAAGGGCAAAATACTTCACCTTTTTTTACTTCATGTCTGTTTGGAGGATTATTGAGCACTTCTATAAACCATGTGTTGTAATAAAGAAGTTACAGTTCAAGTTCTATGTGTTATGGACTCAGTTTCAAACTACACACACATATCTGACTTCAAATGCCTGTAACTTTTTCATTCGACCTCTGAATTAGGTGAATCTTATTTTGTTGGACAACTTATCTTGTGAACTTTCCAACCCCATTAGATTCACCTTCAAATTCGTCCCGAGCACGTAGATATCACCGAAACAATCTGATGTTGATCCAGAATCCAATTCAAACTACAAATCAAATGGTGATGTGTCACCTTTACTTGGGCCCAAGGGTCTTGCATGACCTACAGTTGGTTTTCACTGCCTTGGAAGTATGTCCATCCCCTTGGTCGTCATGCCTTAGTCCTAGATAAGTAGATCAATTCCCTAGTGTTTTTCTTGGATTTTATTTAGTTAAAAGTTAGCCATTGCGACGTACTTCGATTGTGTCCAACGAACTGGACAAGAATACTATCGGAACCCCACTTTTATGAATACTACATCTATATCTGTAATATTCATATTGCTTTGATCATATTCTTTCTCGTTCTTCGCTGGCTTCTAGGAACAGATCTTCGGTGTTATGCTAATCTTTTTTTATGGGGTCGCCATTAACCTCTAGGAAATTAGTTTGCTGATTTCTAAGTAGCAACGTGGTTGCATGTTGTAATCGGATTGTCAATCGATATTTATCATCTCAATGGAAGATCGTCCCACAAGAGACACATATTGGAATTGATTAGAAAACTGCCCCCGCGTTGCTCCCTCCCCATGGCGACACGGGTGGCGGAGGTGCATCTACCTTCCCTCCCCTCCTCCCCGCCCTCTCCCTCGCTGCCGCCGGCTGCTCCCCTCCAAGAAAAGCCGGGAGGGAGCCAGCGGCGGCGGGCCTTGTTCCTCCGCTCAATGGAGGCTCGCTTGCGGTGGGCTATGCGGCGAGGCGTCAACTAGTGGCGGGTTGTGCGGTGCTAATCTAGGCGTCGTGCTGGTTGCGTGGAGGAATGCTAAGGAGGCATCGGTGCTCGGCGGTCGTTGTGGCTGCGCGCGCGATGGCTCTTTGGCCAAGATCATGGAAACCCGATTTTCCTGCTCTAGCGTTTGCGTTCGAGGTCTTATGTCATGCGGTTGTGCTCCTGCGCTTGCGGCATGGAGGCATTCTGTTGGGTGTGGCAGCGTGGCACGGCGCGCACACGGTGGTGGTGGCGGCTTGATTTGGGTCACGGATGGCCCGATATTTGCCAGAATGGGCTGCGGCCGGAGTAAGCTTTGGCAAACGAGCGTCCTCTCTGTTGTCACTCGTTTGTGGTTCCGATCATGGCAAGTTGGTGTCACGGTATGCTTTGGTTGTGGCTTGCGTTGTGGCCGGGCATGCACCATACAACATGATTGGCCTCGGTGATGCCGCAGCTATGTGTTGCTGTTGGCATATAGGCGGCGATGTGGCTTGTGGGAGCCCTCGTTGTTGTGGTGATGGTGGTGGTGCCAGCATCGATGTATGCAATCCACCATGGCGATGTGGAGGCCATTGCGTCCTTCTGTTCATTCTGGTCATGCTTGCCACTGCTGAATGCCAGCGGAGCCGCGATTTGGTATAGTAAGGTTCACAGCGGCCTGGTGCCCACCCTAGGTGAGAGGTGGCGAGGCATAAGGCTTTGGGCGAAAGCTTTTGTTCTTTGACAGGGGTCATTGCTGGTGATTTTGGCGCCCATGGGTGTCCTCCTCCATGGAGGCATTTTGGAAGAGTACTTGCTTACAATGGGCCATGACCGGTTGTGGTGGAATGGACATTGGAGGCTGTTGGCTTGGCCGAACCACTGGCATGGTTCGGTGGGGCGGTGGAGCGCAGGGCTGGGCAAAAGCTTTGTGTTCGACCGGGATCGATGCCACTAATGGCGATGTCCTTGGCCGTCATTCGCCTTCTTGAACGTGTTTCTGAAGATCTTGCTCTCGATCTCTGGGGCAGAGGCGATGTTAGGAGTTGGTGGTCTGCTTTGATTGTCGTTGGCGGTTATTTTCTTTTCTTTTCTTTGTTGTTATTGTGGTTTTCCGGCCTAGCGTCGCTTATATACTGGGTCACTCTGTATTTGTTTCTTGCACGTCAAAAAGAAAAGGATCCTGCCACCTTTGCCTATCAATTGGTATCAGGCCTTATATCACACGATCAAACCCACCCTGATCTAGTCAGACTCCTTTGGGGCACAATTTATTCTTTCTAGGAATATGTTGGCATGTTCCGTTTATAGACATCTCATAGTGAAAACCAAAGCACTCATGGGTTGCAGATCGGCTAGTTAATTATAGTCATACGGAGTCTACTACTGTTGTATTGATGCATATACACTAGTAGAAAAAGGGCCATTTGTCCCGGTTCGTAAGGCCCATCTGTCCCGGTTGACGAACGAACCGGGACTAAAGGGTCGTTACTAATGCCCTAGGCCTTTAGTCCCGGTTCTTACACGAACCGGGACAGATGGGCCGCTGCGGCGAGCCCAGGCAGAAGGGCCTTTGGTCTCGGTTAGTGGCACCAACCGGGACCAAAAGACATCCACGCGTCAGCAGCTAGCAAGAGCTGAGGTTAATTTAGGTTGTTAGCTAGCTAATGGAGAGAAGTGTCCTCTCTTATCTCCGTGCTTGGTTTACCAACGCTACTGCTATGCCTAAACATGGCTTAGATTGAAGTGAACGCAATATGTGGTGCATGTCGAAAGTAATACTAGTCCTAACTTGATCAAGTTTGGATTGTACTACTTTCAACATGCACCACATGCATGTTGCCTTCACTTCAATCCAATCCATGTTCGTTTCACTCACTGATATATATAATAACTCTTCATGCTCGCATTATGCATCATCATAATAACAAGTCCTACTAATCATCATCATACAACTTCTACTCGTTATTAGTAACAAGTCATACGATCATCATCCTCATAGTCATCGAACCAACCCTACTTAATTGTTCTTAGCACATGATCATCAGTATTAGGTAGGACCTAAGTACCCTCTTTAAGGTAAAATAGCATAAAACAATATAGATCCTGTCTCCAATTCTTGCGCTTCGCTTCTTTTTGCTTTCAAGAACCTCCTTACGACTGTCCATACATTTTTTCCATTCTTTGATTAGCATGTCTCCACTTCTTTTAGAAATCCGGTATGGACGGTTCAGATTCGTACGATGACCTGGATGTATGTTCAAAACATCAAGGCTACCTTTCTGATACATCAAATGAGGCACACAATCCATCGGGATTCTCTATTGAAAAACATATTAATAACTTCATAGTTAGCAATGATGTACTAGTTTTAGAAGTACGCAAAAGATGCACGGATGTCGTGATAGTAAAAAATCTTACCATGGTATCTCCATGGTAGTTATCGTGGTTCAACACGTGAGCTAGTGGCATGTATTGACCATAATGTTGAGGAGTTTGATAGTAGATATTGTAATTCTCAATATCAGTACAAAAAGCAATCAGATGATTGCTACCTCTTGAGCACTGCGTTGGATTTCCCCGAAGAGGAGAGGATGATGCAGCAAAGTAGCGTAAGTATTTCCCTCGGAATCAATCCAGTAGGAGGCTACGCGCGAGTCCCTCGTACCTACACAAAAACAATAGCTCAACGCAACCAACGCGCTTAGGGGTTGTCAATCCCTTCACGATCACTTACGAAAGTGAGATCTGATAGAGATGATAGATAATATTTTTGGTATTTCTAGTATAGAGATGCAAAGTAAAAAGTAAAAGGGCAAAGTAAAAAAGCAAAGCAATAATAAAGTGATAGAGATTGATATGATGAGAAAGAGACCCGGGGGCCATAGATTTCACGGTGGGTGAACAAATTACTATTGAGCAATTGACAGAATTGAGCATAGTTATGAGAATATCTAGGTATGATCATGTATATAGGCATCACGTCCGAGACAATTAGACCGACTCCTGCCTCCATCTACTACTATTACTCCACTCATCGATCGCTATCCAGCATGCATCTAGAGTATTAAGTTAAAAACAGAGTAACGCCTTAAGCAAGATGACATGATGTAGAGGGATAGTTTCATGCAATATGATAAAAACCCCATCTTGTTATCCTCGATGCCAACAATACAATACGTGCCTTGCTGCCCCTTCTGAAACTTGGAAAGGACACCGCAAGATCGAACCCAAAGCTAAACACTTCTCCCATGGCAAGAAAAACCAATCTAGTAGGCCAAACCAAACTGATATTTCGAAGAGACTTGCAAAGATAACCAATCATACATAAAATAATTCAGAGAAGATTCAAATATTATTCATAGATAGACTGGATCATAAACACACAATTCATCGGTCTCAACAAACACACCGCAAAAAGAAGATTACATCGAATAGATCTCCACGAGAGAGGGGGGGAACATTGTATTGAGATCCAAAAAGAGAGAAGAAGCCATCTAGCTACTAACTATGGACCCATAGGTCTGAAGTAAACTACTCACACTTCATCAGAGGGGCTTGGATGATGATGTAGAAGCCCTCCGTGATCGATGTCCCCTCTGGCGGAGCTCCGGAACAGGCCCCAAGATGGGATCTCATGAATACAGAAAGTTGCGGCGGTGGAATTAGGTTTTTGGCTCCGTATCTGATCGTTTGGGGGTACGTGGGTATATATAGGAGGAAGGAGTACGTCGGTGGAGCTTCGAGGGGCCCACGAGGCAGGGGGCGCGCCCTGGAGGGGGACGCCCTCCACCCTTGTGACCGCCTCGTGGCTTTCTTGACTGAGGGTCCAAGTCTCCTGGGTCTTATCTGATGAGAAAATCGCGTTCCCGATGGTTTTATTCCGTTTGGACTCCATTTGATATTATGTTTCTCCGAAACACTGAAATAGGCAAAAAACAACAATTCTGGGCTGGCCCTTCGGTTAATAGGTTAGTCCCAAAAATAATATAAAAGTGGAAAATAAAGCCCAATATAGTCCAAAACAGTAGGTAATATAGCATGGAGCAATCAAAAATTATAGATACGTTGGAGACGTATCAAGCATCCCCAAGCTTAATTCCTGCTCGTCCTCGAGTAGGTAAATGATAAAAATAGAATTTTTGATGCGAAGTGCTACTTGACATAATTTCAATGTAAATCTTCTTAATTGTGGAATGAATATTCAGATTCAAAAGATTCAAGACAAAAGTTCAAGTTGACATAAAAATAATAATACTTCAAGCATACTAACAAAGCAATTATGTCTTCTCAAAACAACATGGCCAAAGAAAGCTATCCCTACAAAATCATATAGTCTGGCTATGCTCTATCTTCACCACACAAAGTATTTAAATCATGCACAACCCCGATGACAAGCCAATCAATTGTTTCATACTTTTGACATTTTCAAAACTTTTTTGATCTTTACGCAATACATGAGCGTGAGCCATGGATATAGCACTATATGTGGAATAGAATGGTGGTTGTGGAGAAGACAAAAAGAGGGGAAGATAGTCTCACATCAAATAGGCATATCAACGAGCTATGGAGATGTCCATCAATAGATATCAATGTGAGTGAGTAGGGATTGCCATGCAACGGATGCACTAGAGCTATAAGTATATGAAAGCTCAACAAAAGAAACTAAGTGGGTGTGCATACAACTCGCTTGCTCACGAAGACCTAGGGCATTTTGAGGAAGTCCATCATTGGAATATACAAGCCAAGTTCTATAATGAAAAATTCTCACTAGTATATGAAAGTGACAGAATGAGAGACTCTCTATCATGAAGATCATGGTGCTACTTTGAAGCACAAGTGTGGTAAAAGGATAGTAACATTGTCCCTTCTCTCTTTTTCTCTCATTTTTTTTGTTTGGGCCTTTTTTTATGGCCTCTTTTTTTCATGCCGAGTCTCATCCCGACTTGTGGGGGAATCATAGTCTCCATCATCCTTTCCTCACTTGGGACAATGCTCTAAATATGATGATCATCACACTTTTTATTTTTCTTACAACTCAACAATTACAACTCAATACTTAGAACAAAATATGACTCTATAGGAATGCCTCCGGCGGTGTACCGGGATATGCAATGAATCAAGAGTGACATGTATGAAAGAATTATGAACGGTGGCTTCGCCACAAATACGATGTCAACTACATGATCATGCTAGCAATATGACAATGATGGAGCGTGTCATAATGAACGGAACGGTGGAAAGTTGCATGGCAATATAACTCGGAATGGCTATGGAAATGCCATGATAGGTAGGTATGGTGGCTGTTTTGAGGAAGGTATTTGGTGGGTGTATGATACCGGCGAAAAGTGCGCGGTATTAGAGAGGCTAGCAATGGTGGAAGGAAGGAAAGTGCGTATAATCCATGGACTCAACATTAGTCATAAAGAACTCATATACTTATTGCAAAAATCTAGAAGTTATCAAAGCAAATTATTACGCGCATGCTCCTAGGGGGATAGATTGGTAGGAAAATACCATCGCTCGTTCCGGACCGCCACTCATAAGGAAGACAATCAATAAATAAATCATGCTCCGACTTCATCACATAACGGTTCACCATACGTGCATGCTACGGGAATCACAAACTTTAACACAAGCATTTCTCAAATTCACAACTACTCAACTAGCATGACTCTAATATCACTATCCTCATATCTCAAAACAATTATCAAGCATCAATTTTTTCTTAGTATTCAACGCACTCAAAAGGAAGTTTTACAAATCTTGAATACCAAGCATATTATTATTAAGCAAATTACCGTGCTATTAAGACTCTCAAAATAATCTAAGTGAAGCATGAGAGATCAATAGTTTCTATAAAACAAATCCACAACCGTGCTCTAAAAGATATAAGTGAAGCACTAGAGCAAAACTATAAAACTCAAAAGATATAAGTGAAGCACATAGAGTATTCTATCAAATTCCAAATTATGTATGGCTCTCTCAAAAGGTGTGTACAGCAAGGATGATTGGGGTAGACTAACAAGCAAAGACTCAAATCATAAAAGACGCTCCAAGCAAAACACATATCATGTGGTGAATAAAAATATAGCTCCAAGTAAGATAGAAGTAGACGAAAGAGGGGATGCCTTCCGGGGCATCCCCAAGCTTTGGATTTTAGGTGTCCTTAGATTTTCTTGGGGGTGCCATGGGAATCCCCAAGCTTAGGCTCTTGCCACTCCTTGTTCCATAATCCATCAAATCTTTACCAAAAACTTGAAAACTTCACAACACAAAACTTAAAGTAGAAAATCTCGTCAGCTCCGTTAGCGAAAGAAAACAAAAGACCACTTCAAGGTACTGTAATGAACTCATTCTTTATTTATATTGGTGTTAAACCTACTGTATTCCAACTTCTCTATGGTTTATAAACTAGTTTACTAGCCATAGATTCATCAAAATAAGCACACAACACTCGAAAAACAGAATCTGTCAAAAACAGAACAGTCTGTAGTAATCTGTAGCTAGCACAAGATCTGGAACCCCAAAAATTCTAAAATAAATTGCTGGACGTGAGGAATTTATCTATTAATCATCTGCAAAAGGAATTAACTAAATACCACTCTCCAAATAAAAATTACAGCAGTTCTCGTGAGCGCTAAAGTTTCTGTTTTTCACACAAAGTTCAACAAGACTTTCCCCAAGTCTTCCCAACGGTTCTACTTGGCACCACTGTTCAAGATATCTTCCGATATTCCGATAAATCGGCCGATTTATTGCTTACCACTGTCTGACCGATAAGATATATCGGCCGATAAATCAACTGATATGACGATAAATCGGCCGATATGCCGATAAACTGGCCGATTTACCCCTTATCATGGGTCGACCGATAAGTTCCCGATAAGCGATATCCCTAACATTGCTTGGCACAAACACTAATTAAACACAAAAAACACAACCAAAAAAGAGGCCAAATAATTTATTTATTACTAAACAGGTGCAAAAAAGCAAGGAATAAAAATAAAATAGGGTTGCCTCCCAACAAGCGCTATCGTTTAACGCCCCTAGATAGGCATAACAAGCAAGAATAGATCTAGGTATTGCCATCTTTGGTAGGCAATCCATAAGTGGCTCTCATGATAGATTCATATGGTAATTTTATTTTCTTTCTAGGGAAGTGTTCCATGCCCTTTTTTAATGGAAATTGAAATATAATATTCCCTTCCTTCATATCAATAATTGCACCAACCGTTCTAAGGAAAGGTCTACCGAGAATAATAGGGCAAGAAGGATTGCAATCTATATCAAGAACAATAAAATCTACGGGCACATAATTCCTATTTGCAGCAATAAGAACATAATTAATTCTTCCCATAGGTTTCTTAATAGTGGAATCCGCAAGATGCAAGTTTAGAGAGCAATCATCAAAATCACGGAAATCTAGCAAATCACACAAAGTTTTGGGAATAGTAGAGACACTAGCACCCAAATCACACAAAGCAGAAAACTCATAATCTTTAATTTTAATTTTAATAGTAGGTTCCCACTCATCATAAAGTTTTCTAGGGATAGAAACTTTCAACTCAAGTTTTTCTTCATAAGGTTGCATCAAGGCATCAACGATATGTTCGGTAAAGGCTTTATTTTGACTATAAGCATGAGGAGAATTTAGCACGGATTGCAACAAGGAAATACAATCAATTAAAGAGCAATTTTCATAATTAAATTCCTTGAAATCCAATATAGTGGGTTTAGCATCATCTAGGGTTTTATTTCTTTTAATCCCACTTTTATCAATTTCATCATCAAGATCTAAATACTCCGAATTTTTAGAATGCCTTCTAGGTAACTTTGGATCATATTCAGTCCCATCATTATCAAGATTAATATTTCAAAACAAATATTTAATAGGGGACACATCAATAACTTTTAGATCTTCATCTTTATTTTCATAGGAATTGGAAGAACATGCTTTAATAAAGGCATCTTTCATAGCACGCGTCCTAGCGGTTCTTTCCTTGCACTCATCAATGGAAATTATCATGGCTTTGAGAGACTCATTGATATCATGCTTAGGAGGAATAGATCTAATCTTTAAAGAATCAACATCAAGAGAAATTCTATCAACCTTCCTAGCCAAATCATCAATCTTAAGCAATTTTTCTTCAATCATAGCATTAAAATTCTTTTGCAAAGAAATAAATTCTTTAATATTAGATTAAAAATCAGAGGGCATCTTATTATAATTTCCATAAGAATTGTTGTAGGAATTACCATAATTATTAGAGGGATTACTAGGATAAGGCCTAGAGTTGAAATTTCCTCCATACGCGTTGTTACCAAAATTATTCCTACCAACAAAATTCACATCCATAGATTCATTATTATTCTCAATCAAAGTAGACAAAGGCATATCATTAGGATCAGATGAAACACTCTTAGTAGCAAATAATTTCATAAGTTCATCCATCTCAAAACATTAATTTCTTCTATCGCATGCACTTTTTTATTAGTGGATCTTTCAGTGTGCCATTGAGAATAATTAACCATAATATTATCTAGGAGTTTAGTAGCATCTGCTAAAGTGATTTCCATAAAAGTGCCTCCCGCGGCCGAATCTAAAAGATTTCTAGAAGCAAAATTCAATCCGGCATAAAAAATTTGTATAATCATCCACAAATTCAAACCATGAGTAGGGAAATTATGTATCATTAATTTCATTCTCTCCCAAGCTTGTGCAACATGTTCATGATCAAGTTGCTTAAAATTCATAATATCGTTTCTAAGAGAGATGATCTTAGCGGGAGGAAAATACTTAGAGATAAAAGCATCTTTGCACTTGTTCCATCAATCAATACTATTTTTAGGCAAAGAAGAAAACCAAGCTTTAGCATGATCTCTAAGCGAAAAAGGAAATAGCTTCAATTTAATCATTTTTGACATCTTTCTTATTTTGCATGTCACACAAATCAACGAAGCTATTAAGATGGGTAGCGGCATCTTCACTAGGAAGGCCGGAAAACATATCTTTCATGACAAGATTCAGCAAAGCAGCATTAATTTCACAAGATTCAGCATCGGTAAGAGGAGCAATCGGAATGCTAAGGAAATCATTATTGTTGGTATTGGTGAAGTCACACAATTTGGTATTATCTTGAGCCATCGCGACAAACAAGCAATCCAACACACGAGCAAACAAAAGGCAAATGGGCAAAAAGAGGCAAATAGAGAAAGAGAGGGAGGATAGAGAGAGAGAGGGATGATAGAGAGAGAGAGAGGGCGAATAAAACGGCAAGGGTGAAGTGGGGGAGAGGAAAACGAGAGGAAAATGGCAAATAATGTAATGCGGGAGATAGGGATTGTGATGGGTACTTGGTATATTGACTTTTGCGCAGACTCCCTGGCAACGGCGCCAAAAATTCTTCTTGCTACCTCTTGAGCACTGCGTTGGATTTCCCCGAAGAGGAGAGGATGATGCAGCAAAGTGGCGTAAGTATTTCCCTCAGTTTTTGAGAACCAAGGTATCAATCCAGTAGGAGGCTACGCACGATTCCCTCGTACCTACACAAAAACAATAACTCAACACAACCAACATGCTTAGGGGTTGTCAATCCCTTCACGGTCACTTACGAAAGTGAGATCTGATAGAGATGATAGATAATATTTTTGGTATTTTTGGTATAGAGATGCAAAGTAAAAAGTAAAAGGGCAAAGTAAAAAAGCAAAGCAATAATAAAGTGATGGAGATTGATATGATGAGAAAGAGACCCGGGGGCCATAGATTTCACTAGTGGCTTCTCTCAAGAGCATAAGTATTCTACGGTGGGTAAACAAATTACTGTTGAGCAATTGACATAATTGAGCATAGTTATGAGAATATCTAGGTATGATCATGTATATAGGCATCACGTCCGACACAAGTAGACCGACTCCTGCCTCCATCTACTACTATTACTCCACTCATCGACCGCTATCCAGCATGCATCTAGAGTATTAAGTTAAAAATAGAGTAACGCCTTAAGCAAGATGACATGATGTAGAGGGATAGTTTCATGCAATATGATAAAAACCCCATCTTGTTATCCTCGATGGCAACAATACAATACATGCCTTGCTGCCCCTTCTGTCACTGGGAAAGGACACCGCAAGATCGAACCCAAAGCTAAGCACTTCTCCCATGGCAAGAAAAACCAATCTAGTAGGCCAAACCAAACTGATAATTTGAAGAGACTTGCAAAGATAACCAATCATACATAAAAGAATTCAGAGAAGATTCAAATATTATTCATAGATAGACTAGATCATAAACCCACAATTCATCGGTCTCAACAAACACACCGCAAAAAGAAGATTACATCGAATAGATCTCCACGAGAGAGGGGGAGAACATTGTATTGAGATCCAAAAAGAGAGAAAAACCATCTAGCTACTAACTATGGACCCGTAGGTCTAAAGTAAACTACTCACACTTCATCGGAGGGGCTTGGATGATGATGTAGAAGCCCTCCGTGATCGATGCCCCCTCCGACGGAGCTCCGGAACAGGCCCCAAGATGGGATCTCATGGATACAGAAAGTTGCGGCGGTGGAATTAGGTTTTTGGCTCCGTCTCCTATCGTTTGGGGGTACGTAGGTATATATAGGAGGAATGAGTATGTCGTTGGAGCTTCGAGGGGCCCACGAGGCAGGGGGGAGCGCCCTAGGGGGGGCGCCCTCCACCCTCGTGCCCGCCTCGTGGCTTTCTTGATGGAGGGTCCAAGTCTCCTGGGTTTTGTCTGATGAGAAAATCACGTTCCCGAAGGTTTCATTCCGTTTGGACTCCGTTTGATATTCTGTTTCTCCGAAACACTGAAATAGGCAAAAAACATCAATTTTGGGTTGGGCCTCCGGTTAATAGGTTAGTCCCAAAAATAATATGAAAGTGGAAAATAAATCCCAATATAGTCCAAAACAGTAGGTAATATAGCATGGAACAATCAAAAATTATAGATACGTTGGAGACGTATCAATGATTTTTCTCCTGATAAGTTAATTCGGAGCCATCGATGTAGTGGGTTTTTTCTACCATCTTCCAGACATTTTTTGAATAATGAAAATAAGTTGTCAACTATTTTGAAATAAACAATATAAATTAGTTAATAACTATGTTTGAGAAACTCACATAACGGTAGAATTGGAGGCGTATCAACAAGGACCCAGATGTCCATATTGTCTTGCTCTATTTCAGGATCACCAAGATCCATGGTGACAAGCATATCCTCATGAAAACCATACATCTTGCAAAGTGCTTTCCATTTTTGCAACGAAAATGGGTTACACTCTCAGAATTGTACAGCTTTACTTCGAAATCCATACCATGATGGGCCCTTAGGTGAATTTTCTTTGTTTCCATCCTTTCATGGTTTTCAAAACCCATCCTCTCCAAGACATAGCGTCTTGCATGGCATGGGATAAGCTAGTCGAATTGTAAGAGATGAAAATTACACGTTGAAATAGTTGAAGTCGTGCTTAATTACGAAAAAAACACTTGTCGTCGTTGCGTACCGTTTCAGCATCGAAGGTCTCCTCGAGCTTTATGTTGAAGCACCGATCTTCGTCTAGGTGATTCCTGTCGCACAGACCTCGGTCGTCGTGGCACCAGTCGCACTCCCCCGGGAGACTTTCATCGTCCGAGTACGACATTTCGTATGTTCATAATTCAAATATTAAACTTCTACATCATATGAGCATTCAAACTTGATGGCCATTACATTTCAATGGTTGAAAATATGAGCAAAAACATTTCAAAATATCTTATAGGACTCATATTGACATGGAGATTTGGCTGGTCTCACCTCGAGGTCAGAGGGGGGTCGTTGACGGGGGTGATGGTGGGGATGATGGAGGGGGCTCCTAGATTTCTGCAAAAACAAAAACCCTATTGTTGGAAATATGCCCTAGAGGCAATAATAAATTAGTTATTATTATACTCCCTCCGTTTCATAATGTAGTGCCTATAGATTTTTTAAAAAGTCAAACCTCACAAACTTTGACCAAGTTTGTGGAGAAAAATATTTACATCTAGAGTGCGAAACATATATCACTAGATTCATCATAAGATGTAGTTTCATATTATATATTTTTGGTATTGTAAATATAAATATTTTTCTCTACATACTTGGTCAAAGTTTGTAAAGTTTGACTTTTCAAAAAATCTATAGGCACTACATTATGGAACGGAGGGAGTATTTCCTTGTTCATGATAATTGTTTATTATCCATGCTAGAATTGTATTGATAGGAAACTCAGATACATGTGTGGATACATAGACAAACACCATGTCCCTAGTAAGCCTCTAGTTGACTAGCTCGTTGATCAATAGATGGTTATGGTTTCCTGACCATGGACATTGGATGTCATTGATAACGGGATCACATCATTAGGAGAATGATGTGATGGACAAAGACCCAATCCTAAGCCTAGCACAAGATCATGTAGTTCGTATGCTAAAGCTTTTCTAATGTCAAGTATCATTTCCTTAGACCATGAGATTGTGCAACTCCCGGATACCGTAGGAGTGCTTTCGGTGTGCCAACGTCACAACGTAACTGGGTGGCTATAAAGGTACACTACAGGTATCTCCGAAAGTGTCTGTTGGGTTGGCACGAATCGAGACTGGGATTTGTCACTCCGTGTAAACGGAGAGGTATCTCTGGGCCCACTCGGTAGGACATCATCATAATGTGCACAATGTGATCAAGGAGTTGATCACGGGATGATGTGTTACGAAACGAGTAAAGAGACTTGCCGGTAACGAGATTGAACAAGGTATCGGGATACCGACGGTCAAATCTCGGGCAAGTATCGTACCGCTAGACAAAGGGAATTGTATACGGGATTGATTAAGTCCTTGACATCGTGGTTCATCCGATGAGATCATCGTGGAACATGTGGGAGCCAACATGGGTATCCAGATCCCGCTGTTGGCTATTGACCGGAGTGTCATTTCAGTCATGTCTGCATTTTTAGAATTCATAATATCCAGGGCACGAGCCAGGAGCCAGGCGAACAGCTGCACGGAGGGAAAGAGAGAGGTGGGCCGGAGCAGCAAATTAAGGTCCGGCTGCCGGTCGCAGCGAGTAGCAGCGCAGAGCGGTGCGGACTGCGAATGCTCGAGGGCGACCCATGCCGCGGTGGCTTGGCCATACCCCAGGCGGCAGCTAGCAGCGGTTGCGCCCAGCCGGGCGACAGCAAGTGCAGACCTAGGCGACGAGCGTTGCTGCACTAACACAGGCACATGCACACCCCGCAAACTCTCATCTCCCAGGCAGTCTAATTTCCCTATAAAAAGTAGGCTATAGCACTCTGAGATTCAGTGAATTAATAATACACATGCTAATTTGGGTAGTAGATAATTGCCATGGGCACTGGGTAGCAACGCTAATCAACGCAAAATCGATTTGGTTTTCAAGTGAAAAAAGAGATGTACGTTACGGATGGAGTTGAGGAAGACTTTTCAGCGGCAGCCATCATCCTTTCCTTGGGTTGATTTTTTCATGGTTTTTAGATTGGCCTGCCTAGGCTTTTCTTTGTAGCTCCGCCACTGCAAGGAAAGCAAGAAATAGATAAACTGACCAGAAGCCATTGTCGCAGATGGACACACAAGCAGTTCTGACAGAGAAATCCAGAATAAACAAGCATGAGAACCCCTAAAAATCATTAATAAATAAGATGGAGTATGGTGTCTAGACAGTATTCTGGGAAGAACAAGTATTATGTACCAAGTGAAAAGCAAGCAAGCCATTCCCCTGGACGTAGGAAGACCAAAGGCAAGACAAAGGGGTGGATAGAGAGATGAATCTTGCGACATGTAAATTGGAAAATCTGTCTTAGTCGCGCGCAACTTGTATCCTAAAACACATCTAGAACTCAGTTACTGAACTAATCAGAGATGGTTAAGAATGTGTAGGTTTTATTCCCATATTACTGGATTTTCTTGCACTGTCGTACTAATAGCCAACATCGTCGATGTTGTCTGTGCTCTGCACTCACCATCTAATGAAATCGATGCGGTCGGTGCCGTGGTCGAGCGTGAAGGACTCATTTGTGTTCTGCTCCGCCTTGCAGCTAACCATCCCCATGAGACCGACCTGCAGATCCCCATCCCGAATACGAAACTATGTAAGCACTCAATCCCTGACGAACAACCAAGATGGGTGACTCCTTACTCACAAGGGCTCTCCGTCGGATGGAGCTGGATCCGTGCCCGCCGCCGGTGACCTCGGGGACTTACAAATTTGGCTGCCTGCCCCACCGCGATGACCTCGGGGGCTTCCAAGTCCGGCCGTCAGTCCCGCTGCCGCCACTGCCACCTCGGCTTGAGGGGTAGGACTAGGGGAGATCTGAATGGAGATGGGAGGGGAATGGTGGGGAGCGGCCCGGCGCGGGGTGGTTCAGCGCTGGCGACGGTGGAGCGGCACGGGGTAGTTCAGCGCCGGCGCCGGTGGAGTGGCACCAGGAGGATAGGTGGAGTGGCGGCGGCTGAAGGTTGGTAGGGAGGAGCTGGGAGAAGGGTAATTAGGGTTAGGTTGGCGTGGACTCTGCAGTTAAACGGGTCGGCTCGAAAATTTCAACACCCCGCGCTGGCGACTTAAAATTTTCTTTTGCCGCGCGCGCTCTCAGTTTTGGTTTCTTTAGGGTTGATTGCATTCGACTGAACCGTGGGCCAAACAAATGGCGCATCAGCTAGAACCATCCATGACGGTCCAAATGGTATATGAAGAAAAAAAGTCTAAGCCCGACTAGGCACAGCTGGTCGATCCGTGACAGTTTTTGTGCAGTCTCTCAAAGTTTGTCATAAAGGGGCTACTGTTTTCAGGCCCATTCGTATCTTGCTTATATGTGACGGTTTTCATGACGGATCTCGTGAACGTCACCAGAAATCCGTCATGAATTAACACATTTCTTGTAGTGGGTGACGCTAGGGTTATAGAGATATTAGTATGCGGTAACCCGAAAGTTGTTCGGAGTCCCGGATGAGATCCCGGACGTCACGAGGAGTTCCGGAATGGTCCGGAGGTAAAGATTTATATATGGGAAGTCTTGTTTTGGTCGCCGGAAAAGTTTCGCGCATTATCGGTATTGTACCGGGAGTGCCGAAAGAGGTCCGGGGGTCCACCAAGGGGGTCCACCTGCCCCGGGGGGTGCACATGGGCTGTAGGGGTGTGCGCCTTGGCCTATATAGGCCAAGGGCACCAGCCCCAAGAGGCCCATGCGCCAAGAGATAAGGGAAAGGAAGAGTCCTAAAGGGGGAAGGCACCTCCTAGGTGGCTTGGGGAGGATGAACTCCTCCCTGGCCGCACCCTTCCTTGGAGGAAGGGCCAAGGCTGCGCCCCCCCCCTCTCCCTTGGCCCTATATATAGTGGGGGGAAGGGAGGGCAGCCACACCTAAGCCCTCGCGCCTCCTCTCCCTCCCATGACACATCTCCCTCCTCCCGCAGCGCTTGGCGAAGCCCTGTTGGAATCCCGCTACTTCCACCACCACGCCGTCGTGCTGCTGGATCTCCATCAACCTCTCCTCCCCCCTTGCTGGATCAAGAAGGAGGAGACGTCGCTGCTCCGTACGTGTATTGAACGCGGAGGTGTCGTCCGTTCGGCGCTAGGATCATCGGTGATTTGGATCACGACGAGTACGACTCCATCAACCCCGTTCTCTTGAACGCTTCCGCGCGCGATCTACAAGGGTATGTAGATCCACTCCTCCCTCGTTGCTAGATGACTCCATAGATAGATCTTGGTGACACGTAGGAAAATTTTGAATTTATGCTATGTTCCCCAACAGTGGCATCATGAGCTAGGTCTATGCGTAGTTTCTATGCACGAGTAGAACACAAAGTAGTTGTGGGCATTGATTTTGTTCAATATGCTTACCGTTACTAGTCCAATCTTGATTCGGCGGCATTGTGGGATGAAGTGGCCCGGACCAACCTTACACGTACGCTTACGTGAGACCGGTTCCACCGACTAACATGCACTAGTTGCATAAGGTGGCTGGCGGGTGTCTGTCTCTCCCACTTTAGTCGGATCGGATTCGATGAAAAGGGTCCTTATGAAGGGTAAATAGCAATTGGCATATCACGTTGTGGTTTTTGCGTAGGTAAGAAACGTTCTTGCTAGAAACCCATAGCAGCCACGTAAAACATGCAAACAACAATTAGAGGACGTCTAACTTGTTTTTGCAGGGTATGCTTTGTGATGTGATATGGCCAAAAAGATGTGATGAATGATATATGTGATGTATGAGATTGATCATGTTCTTGTAATAGGAATCATGACTTGCATGTCGATGAGTATGACAACCGGCAGGAGCCATAGGAGTTGTCTTTATTTATTTATGACCTGCATGTCAACATAAACGTCATGTAATTACTTTACTTTATTGCTAAAGCGTTAGCCATAGTAGTAGAAGTAATAGATGACATGACAACTTCAAGAAGACACGATGATGGAGATCATGATGATGGAGATCATGGTGTCATGCCGGTGACAACGATGATCATAGAGCCCCGAAGATGCAGATCAAAAGGAGCAATATGATATTGGCCATATCATGTCACTATTTGATTGCATGTGATGTTTATCATGTTTTTGCATCTTATTTGCTTAGAACGACGGTAGTAAATAAGATGATCCCTAATTAATAATTTCAAGAAAGTGTTCCCCCGAACTGTGCACCGTTGTGACAGTTTGTTGTTTCGAAGCACCACGTGATGATCAGGTGTGATAGATTCTAACGTTCACATACAACGGGTGTAAGACAGATTTACACACGCGAAACACTTAGGTTGACATGACGAGCCTAGCATGTACAGACATGGCCTCGGAACACAAGAGACTGAAAGGTCGAGCATGAGTCGTATGGTAGATACGATCAACATGAAGATGTTCACCGATGATGACTAGTCCGTCTCACGTGATGATCGGACACGGCCTAGTTGATTCGGATCATGTAATCACTTAGATGACTAGAGGGATGTCTATCTGAGTGGGAGTTCATAAGATGAACTTAATTATCCTGAACATAGTCAAAAGGTCTTCGCAAATTATGTCGTAGCTCGCGTTTTAGTTCTACTGTTTAGATATGTTCCTAGAGAAAATTTAGTTGAAAGTTGATAGTAGCAATTATGCGGACTAGGTCCGTAAACTGAGGATTATACTCATTTGCTTCATAGAAGGCTTATGTCCTTAATGCACCGCTTAGTGTGCTGAACCTCAAACTTCGTCTATGGATGTTGCGAACATCTGACATACACATTTTGATAACTACGTGATAGTTCAGTTAAACGGTTTAGAGTTGAGGCACCAAAGACGTTTTTGAAACGTCGCGAAACATACGAGATGTTTTGAGGGCTGAAATTGGGATTTCAGGCTCGTGCCCACGTCAAGAGGTATAAGACCTCCGACGATTTTCTTAGCCTGTAAACTAAGGGAGAAAAGCTCAATTGTTGAGCTTGTGCTCAGATTGTTTGAGTACAACAATCATTTGAATCGAGTGGGAGTTGATCTTCTAGATGAGAAAGTGATGTTTCTCCGAAGTCATTACCACCAAGCTGCTAGAGCTTCGTGATGAACTATAATATATCAGGGACATATATGATGATACTTGAGATATTCGCGATGTTTGACACCACAAAAGTAGAAATCAAGGAGCATCAATTGTTGATGGTTGATGAAACCATTAGTTTCAAGAAGGGCAAGGGCACGAAGGGATACTTCATGAAACGGCAATTCAGCTGCTGCTCTAGTGAAGAAACCCAAGGTTGAACCCAAACCCGAGACTAAGTGCTTCTGTAATAAGGGGAACAGCCACTGGAGCAGAATTACCCTTGATACTTGGTAGATGAGAAGGCTGGCAAGGTCGATAGAAGTATATTGGATATACATTGTGTTGATGTGTACTTTACTAGTACTCCTAGTAGCACCAGGGTATTAGATACCGGTTCGGTTGCTAAGTGTTAGTAACTCAAAATAAAAGCTACGGAATAAACGGAGACTAGCTAAAGGTGAGCTGACGATATATGTTGGAAGTGTTTCCAATGTTGATATGATCAAGCATCGCACGCTCCCTCTACCATCGAGATTGGTGTTTACATTGAGCATAGACATGATTGGATTATGTCTATCGCAATACAGTTATTCATTTAAGGAGAATAACGGTTACTCTATTTATTTGAATAATACCTTCAATGGTCTTGCACCTAAAATGAATGGTTCATTGAATCTCGATCATAGTGATACACATGTTCATGCCAAAAGATATAAGATAGTAATGATAGTACCACCTACTTGTGGCACTGCCACATAAGTCATATCGGTATAAAACGCATGAAGAGGCTCCATGTTGATGGATCTTTGGACTCACTCATTTTTGAAAAATTTGAGACATGCGAACCATGTCTATCGGTGTATATGCATGAAGAAACTCTATGCAAATGGACCGTTTGGACTCACTTGATTTTGAATCACTTGAGACATGCAAATCATACCACATGGGCAAGATGATTGAAAGCCTTGTTTTCAGTAAAATGGAACTAGAAAGCAACTTGTTGGAAGAAATACATTTTGATGTGTGCAGTCCAATGAGTGATGAGGCGTGTAGTGGATATCGTTATGTTCTTACTTCACAGATGATTTGAGTAGATGTTGAGTACATTTACTTGATAAATCACGAGTCTGAATTATTGAAAGGTTCAAGTAATTTCAGGGTGAAGTTGAAAGATCGTCGTGGCAAGAGGATAAAATATCTATGATATGATCATAGAGATGAATATCTAAATTACGAGTTTGGCACAGAATTAAGACATTGTGGAAATTGTTTCACAACTAATACAGCCTGGAACACTATAGTGTGATGGTGTGTCCGAACATCATAACTGCACCCTATTGGATATGATGCATACCATGATGTCTCTTATCGAATTACCATGATAGTTTATGGGTTAGGCATTAAAGACAACCACATTCACTTTAAATAGGGCACCACGTAATTCCGATGAGATGACACCATATGAACTATGGTTTAGAGAAACCTAAGCTGTCATTTCTTAACAGTTTGGGGCTGCGACGCTTATGTGAAAAAGTTTCAGGCTGATAAGCTCGAACCCAAAGCGGATACATGCATCTTCATAGGACACCCAAAACAGTTGGGTATACCTCCTGTCTCAGATCCGAAAGCAATAAGGGATTGTTTCTAGAATCGGGTCCTTTCTCGAGGAAACGTTTTTCTCGAAAGAATTGAGTGGAAGGATGGTGGAGACTTGATGAGGTTATTGAACCATCTCTTCAACTAGTGTGTGGCAGGGCACAGGGAGTTGTTCCCGTGGCACCTACACCAATTGAAGTGGAAGCTTATGATAGTAATCATGAAACTTCAAATCAAGTCACTACCAAATCTCGTAGGATGACAAGGATGCGTACTACTTCAGAGTGGTACGTAATCCTGTCTTGGAAGTCATGTTGCTAGACAACAATGAACCTACGAGCTATGGAGAAGCGATGGTGGGCCTGGATTCCAAAATGGCTCGAGGCCATATAATCCGAGAGAGGATCCATATATGAAAACAAAGTGTAGACTTTGGAAGAACTACTTGATGGTCGTAAGGCTGTTAGGTACATATGGATTTTAAAAGGAAGACGGACAATGATGGTAAGTATCACCATTAAGAAAGCTCGACTTGTCGTTAAGATGTTTTCGGACAAGTTCAAGGAGTTGACTACGATGAGACTTTCTCACTCGTAGCGATGCTAAGAGTCTGTTGGAATTATATTAGCAATTACTGCATTATTTGTGAAATCTTGCAGATAGGATGCCAAAAACCATTGTTTCCTCGACGATTTTTGAGGAAAGGTTGTATGTGATACAACCGGAAGGTTTTGTTAATCCTGAAAGATGCTAATAAGTATGCAAACCTCCAGCAATCCTTCTAAGGACTGGAGTAAGCATCTCGGAGCTGGAATATATGCTTTGATAAGATGATCAAAGTTTTGGGTGTATACAAAGTTTATGAGAAACTTGTATTTCCAAAGAAGTGAGTGGGAGCACTATAGAATTTCTGATAAATATATGTTGACATATTGTTGATCAGAAATGATGTAGAATTTCCGGAAAGCATATAGGGTTATTTGGAAAGTGTTTTTCAATGGAAAGCCTGGATTAAGCTACTTGAACATTGAGCATCAAGATCTATAAGGATAGATCAAAACGCTTAATGGTACTTTCAAATGAGCACATACCTTGACATGATCTTGAAGATGTTCAAAATGGACCAGTCAAAGGAGTTCTTGCCTGAGTTGTAAGGTATGAAGTTAAGACTTAAAGCTCGACCACGGCAGAAGAAAGAGGAAGGACGAAGGTCGTCCCCTATGCTTTTGTCATAGGATCTATACGATATGCCATGCTGAGTACCGCACTTGATGTGTGCCTTGCCACATATCTGGCAAGAGGGTACAAAGGTAATCTAGGAGTAGATCACCAGATAGCGGTCTAAATTATCCTTAAAGGAATAAGGATATGTTTCTCGGTTATGGAGGTGATAAAGAGTTCGACGTAAAGAGTTACGTCGATGCAAGCTTAACACCTATCCGCATAGCTCTGAGTAGAGATACCGGATACGTATAATGGAGCAACAATTTAGGATAGCTCCAAGTAGAACAGTTATTTAAAATGGCTCCAAATATAGTGTAGTAGCTGCATCTACAAGATGACATAGAGATTTGCGAAGTACATACGGATCTGAAAGATTTAGACCCGTTGACTATAACATCTCTCACAAGCATAACATGATCAAACCCAAAACTCATCGAGTGTTAATCACATGGTAATGTGAACTACATTATTGACACTAGTAAACTCTTTGGGTGTTAGTCACATGGGGATGTGACCTTGAGTGTTAATCACATATCGATGTGAACTGGATTATTGACTCTGGTGCAAGTGGGAGACTGTTGGAAATATGCCCTAAAGGCAATAATAAATTAGTTATTATTATATTTCCTTGTTCATGATAATCGTTTATTATCCATGCTAGAATTGTATTGATAGGAAACTCAGATACATGTGTGGATACATAGACAAACACCATGTCCCTAGTAAGCCTCTAGTTGACTAGCTCGTTGATCAATAGATGGTTATGGTTTCCTGACCATGGACATTGGATGTCATTGATAACGGGATCACATCATTAGGAGAATGATGTGATGGACAAAGACCCAATCCTAAGCCTAGCACAAGATCATGTAGTTCATATGCTAAAGCTTTTCTAATGTCAAGTATCATTTCCTTAGACCATGAGATTGTGCAACTCCCGGATACCGTAGGAGTGCTTTGGGTGTGCCAAACGTCACAACGTAACTGGGTGGCTATAAAGGTACACTACAGGTATCTCCGAAAGTGTCTGTTGGGTTGGCACGAATCGAGACTGGGATTTGTCACTCCGTGTAAACGGAGAGGTATCTCTGGGCCCACTCGGTAGGACATCATCATAATGTGCACAATGTGATCAAGGAGTTGATCACGGGATGATGTGTTATGAAACGAGTAAAGAGACTTGCCGGTAACGAGATTGAACAAGGTATTTGGATACCGACGATCGAATCTCGGGCAAGTATCGTACCGCTAGACAAAGGGAATTGTATACGGGATTGATTAAGTCCTTGACATCGTGGTTCATCCGATGAGATCATCGTGGAACATGTGGGAGCCAACATGGGTATCCAGATCCCGCTGTTGGCTATTGACCGGAGAGTCATCTCGGTCATGTCTGCATGTCTCCCGAACCCGTAGGGTCTACACACTTAAGGTTCGGTGACGCTAGGGTTATAGAGATATTAGTATGCGGTAACCCGAAAGTTGTTCGGAGTCCCGGATGAGATCCCGAACGTCACGAGGAGTTCCGGAATGGTCCGGAGGTAAAGATTTATATATGGGAAGTCTTGTTTTGGTCGCCGGAAAAGTTTCGTGCATTATCGGTATTGTACCGGGAGTGCCGAAAGGGGTCCGGGGGTCCACCAAGGGGGTCCACCTGCCCCGGGGGGCCACATGGGCTGTAGGGGTGTGCGCCTTGGCCTATATGGGCCAAGGGAACCAGCCCCAAGAGGCCCATGCGCCAAGAGATAAGGGAAAGGAAGAGTCCTAAAGGGGGAAGGCACCTCCTAGGTGCCTTGGGGAGGATGGACTCCTCCCGGGACGCACCCTTCCTTGTAGGAAGGGCCAAGGCTGCGCCCCCCCCCTCTCCCTTGGCCCTATATATAGTGGGGGGAAGGGAGGGCAGCCACACCTAAGCCCTGGCGCCTCCCTCTCCCTCCCATGACACATCTCCCTCCTCCCGCAGCGCTTGGCGAAGCCCTGTTGGAATCCCGCTACTTCCACCACCACGCCGTCGTGCTGCTGGATCTCCATCAACCTCTCCTCCCCCCTTGCTGGATCAAGAATGAGGAGACGTCGCTACTCCGTACGTGTATTGAACGCGGAGGTGCCGTCCGTTCGGCGCTAGGATCATCGGTGATTTGGATCACGACGAGTACGACTCCATCAACCCCGTTCTCTTGAACGCTTCCGCGCACGATCTACAAGGGTATGTAGATCCACTCCTCCCTCGTTGCTAGATGACTCCATAGATAGATCTTGGTGACACGTAGGAAAATTTTGAATCTATGCTACGTTCCCCAACACCTATAAGCTATCAACTAATCAAATGCATACGCCTTGCATAGTGCTCTCCAATTTTAGCATTCATAGTAGGAGTAGTTTTTCCAATTTGAGCATTCAATAAGCAAAACCAAATCGTAAAAGAATGTAGTATTCAAATTAGCATGCATTCAATTATAAGCAAAACTACATCATCTCTCGCGTCCGTACATCGTTGAATATTATCACTAATACACCTCGAATACTATCATAAATATAGAATCGCTAATACAACTAGAACCGTAGCGCCCGACGAATATCGGCACGGGCAGTGGACACCCAAAGAGAAGGAACCATCACAGGATCATAACTCCAGTGAGATCCCTGAAGAACCTGCCAGGTATTGTCGAACCTGCCCTCCAACGCAACCATGTAGCGACGGACGTGCTCGTCCTTCTCACTGACACGGTGACGTACCACCTCCGCGGTGTCCGGAAGCCTCGGTGTTAGAATAAATCCGAGGCACACCGTCGATCATCCGAGGACCAAGCAATCACACGAGCACGACACCGAGATTTGTTAACGAGGTTCACCGAGATGGCTACATCCCCGGTGCTTGACTATGGGCGCTCCTCCCCATGATACCGCTACAATACCGCACCCGGTCGCCCTGGACACCGGCACATGCCGCCGGCTTCCCCTGTGTTCCGGTGCTATTATGTTGGCATAGGTTACATCATGTGTCTACCCCCGCTATATAAGAGAGGCCTAGGATACAAGTGTCCTATTAGGACACGACTCCATATCCTATCTAAACACAATACAACTACAAGTCCAACTGTAACCTACCTCGTACACTATATTCGACACAACTCCAACAAACTCCACCTTGGCGAATATACTCCACCACCCTGAATTTGTCAATGCGTCAAACTTCCATGTACATTGGACTTGAGCTTATCCCATGAGCACCGCTGCTACTCCAAAGACTCCATATGACTCCACCTACAACTTGTAGTCCCTTCTTTTTATTGACCACAGTCAACACTCAAACAAACTTAAGTTCCACATTACTCTAGTTTGCGCTCCCAACTTCCAGAGTATCAGTCCAACGCCATCACACACTGATCACCGACCTGCGTGAAAATGAACAACTCACATATTGGGTGTCACACATAAGAGTTACCTGAACTCAACATCACCGCTCCTTTCTTGATAGCCAGTCTGAAACTTGAAGGAATTTCACCGTTGCTTGTAGTCATCCTGAGTCAAATTCGCAGTTGTCTCAGCACATGTATGACCACCAGAGCCCTGGACCGTCTCCATGTCCCGTGCAAACTGCACGCCTCAGCGCTATTACCGCGTCGAGCCTCCGTTGTCCCGGTCGAGTCTCAAGGGTAGCGAACCCACACCACTCAACCCCCACTGCAGAGTACCATCAATCATCACCGACCGATGACGAGTTTCACGCTTCCATCAGACCACTGGGCTCTAGTCCGAACTGCATGTCACTCGCTTTTTCCGCCTGCTGGATAGGCTTCGGTTCCCTGGATCCTTACATCGTAGCCCCTTAATCCAGCTCCACCTTCAACAGGACTCCATGGTAGATGATCAGTCCACCCCGCGCTCCATCGTCTTCAAGCTCTCATGTGCACCGTCTTGAATCAACCCCGCACCATAGCCTTGTCAAAGCCACACAAGCACTCAGGGATGTGCCACGTGTTTCCACGCCCCAGAAGTCGGTCACCATCAGCATCACGCACCTATGTCATCGTCGCCAATCTCACCACCGTCTTCTGTACTAACCGACTCACGTCGATCCGTCAGACTGACTAGTCTGACGAAGCCGAACTTGTTCGACTGCATGACACGCTCGAGGCTCTCAAATCGTTTTCCGTGAATTTCCATCCATCACCTGATAATTCCATCTTCGCTGACATGACTTCATGCAACGCCTTCAAGCATCCCTGTTGTGCCAACAAATCTTTCACCTTTGTTTGCCATAACCCAAGGTTTTCAGTTCCACGAACTTCTCCACCTCAAACCCGGAACCCGTTGACGTCCTGGTTCTTCGCACGGCTGACCCTATGAAAAAACTATCCGAGCTTTCCACGCGACGCTACTTGCAAAACCAACCAACTTGGTCTTCACGTGAGCAGCTCCTGCCTTGGCTTTAACTCTTGATACTAAGCTAATTGCTTTTGCTTTGCCAACCATCCTTGCTAGTCCCCGATGGATGTATCAATGGATTTTTTCCTTCGCAAGATTTGATCTGCCGGTGTCATATACCAGGACTCGGTCCTATTCTTTTGCTCCAAAACAAATCTCACGTCTACTCCCGATTCATGTAGCGCGTACGGCCACACGCAGCCCACCCAGCGTTCCACTTTTGCCTTGCTGCAGTTTCCACGCCTGACTAGCTTCCACATGGGATGCCACATGACGTCGCCCTTGGGCATCGGTCCTTATAGACCAGCTCGCACCCATGTCTGGCCTGGCTTGGCCAGCACCTAGGCGATTCGATCTCACCACAATCTGATCTGAAACCCTCCGCTGTACTAGTCGTCTGCCGTAGGTGCACGCCTCGCTGCCGCTGGGATCGACATCGACCAATCAACCCGCTGCTTCCGATCGCTTCTGTCAAGTAAAATTCGACCGCATCTGTTTCTCGATCACAACTCGCCAACGAACTTCGCCCCGTATCACGACCGCTTCTCACAGATTTTTTTGTCGATGTTTTTACTCTTCCAGAACAACAATTCACAGCCTTCGAACAACCTAGCTCTGATACCACTTGTTAGAATAAATCCGAGGCACACCGTCGATCATCCGAGGACCAAGCAATCACACGAGCACGACACCGAGATTTGTTAACGAGGTTCACCGATATGGCTACATCCCCGGGGCTTGACTATGGGCGCTCCTCCCCATGACACCGCTACAATACCGCACCTGGTCTCCCTAGACACCGGCACATGCCGCCGGCTTCCCCTGCGTTCCGGTGCTATTATGTTGGCATAGGTTACATCATGTGTCTACCCCCGCTATATGAGAGAGGCCTAGGATACAGGTGTCCTATTAGGACACGACTCCATATCCTATCTAAACACAATACAACTACAATTCCAACTGTAACCTACCTCGTACACTATATTCGACACAACTCCAACACTCGGCACCGTTACTGGCCAACGCGACCGCCACCAAATAAGGATTGGTTTAATGACACACTGTACTCGATGAAATAACAGAAATAACACACATCTCTTTATTACATCGATAGTCCAGGAGCAATACATTTATTACAAAATAGGGCATAGAGCCAATAAGCAAATACTGCGGAAGCAAAGAAGTAAATGAGTCCAACTCCATGAGCAAGGTTGAGTGTAGAACATCGACCTATCGCACCTTAATCCTCGTCGGATATACCTGCAACGTGATAAGTTGCAGCCAAATGGGTCAGTACATTGAATGTACTGGAAAGTCACATCATAGTGTAATGAACCTACTTTTACATGCAATTTGGCTGGTGGAAAGCTCTAAGTTTAGTTTTTGCATCAAGCTAGTTTTTCCCTATTAGAAAAGATGTTATTCTACTACTACACATTTGCATAGGATGAGTTGGCAAACCCAACTCCATCCGTTCCCAAGTTTCATTTAAAACCCAACTGTTTAATTTAAAGGTGAGGAGATCTCCCGGCATTTCCACTACTAGATGCTCAAGTTGTCTGTAACCGGGGACACGGCTAATCGATTAGGTCGAAACTCTGCAGAGGTTGTGCACTTTTCCCCACAAGACTCGACCACCTCCATGATCGGAAGATCGAGACATAGCCTCTCGAAAATGTTCCCCCTAAACCCACGGATAGGTCGGTACACCTACATCATTCTACATCTGCTAGCCCATCCCGGAAGGGGTCACACTAACTACTCAACTAAGCCAGAACCCATATTGGCCTGTGGCTACACACGTAAGCTTCTAGACATGGGAATACGATTGATCTCTTTGAGCCTAAGCGGACGGTCCACTAGTGGTGCACCACCATGGATTTCCCATGCGTGCCCCACTGTACTTCGCCACCATTCCCACTAGTTTCCGCCCAGGTAGTTCATTAACTAACTTAGGTCCTATTTACTACATTGTCACTCAAACTTTACAATGGTCACTCCCCAATCCACGTCTACTTAGCATAGCACCATAAAGTAAAACGATGGTGACAAAGTCATATGGTTCAGACCTACCTCAATGAACTACTGGGTGAAAAGCAACGTCATGCGGCACCAGTTTCCTACCATGCAGTCCTACCGCAAAGAACTAAGTGCATAATAAAAACATAGGTAATGAAACATGATCAAGATGCAACTTGCCTTGGTACTGCTGGTTGAATTCTAAAGACTGATAATATTTTGCTTCGCACTCCGGGCAATCTATCGCGAAGAAGATAACAAACATAAGCAAACATTCCATAGAACCAAAAGAACATGCATACCAAAAAGTCTCGGAAAAACCAAATGAACATACAACACACTAAGCTACTACAGAAATACTCTAAGTGCAAAACATCATAGGCCTATGGTTCAAAGGGTGATGTGAAATATAGTGCATACTATGCATACTAGTAAAAATATTAAAGGGCAGATTCTAGTGTGTGAAAAATTAATGTGACAAAGGTCCAGGTGATAGGGTTTTGCTACGGTGACAGCATGCAAAAGGAATCAACTTAATCGGAGCTACGGTTTGGGAGATATGGCTATTTGAAGTTCGAATTCGAATCTGAATAAATTCAAATTTGAATCTGACAAAAGTTTGCAAAAACTATGCTACTGGATAGATCTAGACAATACGAAGAATTTGCCGCTGGTTTCATCGAGTTTGGATGTACAGTTAAAAAGTTATGGCTAATCTAAGATCAGGGACTAATCTGCTATTTACAGGGACTAAACAGAAAAAGAACTATCGCAAACCAGTCCTTGTCCACGTGGCAGCTCCTGGCTGGCCGAGCAGCATCCGCTGTGGAGGCTATATGGCGAACGGCCGCTAAATAAAAAAACAACGGTGGTGGCTAATTAAAGAAAAATCGACACTCGGTTTAAATAATCCGCACGGTCTAAGGGAACCGCGGTTAACCGCGTACCTCTTCGCGAAATAAAAAAAGGACCTAATCTAATCTGGGCCGTGGATCTTCGATCTAACGAACGAGGGGAGGTGCGGCAGCTTACATCGGCTGGCGACGTCAGCGACGAGTAGAAGACGGTGGCGCGGCGTCGGTGACGGAGGGGACGACGGCTGCGGTGGTCCTCGTCGATGGGGAGGTGCGGCGCGGCTTGGGCGTCGGGGTCGGTGAGGTGAAGGCGGCGGTGCTCCGTGGGCTCCGGCGAGGTCGGGCGTCGTCGAGGTGTCGTCTCCGGCGGGACCTAGGCGAGGAAAAGGTGTCAAACGGGTGTGTTTTGCCGCGGGGAGCTATTTGACGAAGAAGGGGAGGCCATGGTGGCTTACTGGCGACGGAAGGGACGACGGAGCGGCGCGGCTCTGGCGAGATGTAAACGGCGGCAGCGGCGGCTATGGGCGGCGTGGGGAGAAGCGGGACGGCGAGGTCGACTGAGGGGAGCTCGGGGCATTTATAAGCGAGGGGAGGGCGCGCGGGTGCCGAGGATAGGCATTATCCGCGAGGGCCTCGTCTGGCGGTTGCGGGAGCGCGGCGGCAAGCTCACCCGAGCGGGGAAAGAGGGAGGTTGGGGGATATGAGGTGGAGCGGGGCCCACCCGTCAGTGGCGGCGGCGGTAGCGAGCGAGGGGGGCTGCGAGCGGTCGACCGGTGCGGGAGGTTGGGGCGCGCGGGCGACCTTGGGCCGAAATGGCCAGTTGGGCCGATCGGGCGCTCCTGGGCCGAATCCAGTTTCGGTCCAAGCTGCGCACGCGCGCGCGCGCGCGCGTGTGTGTGTGTGTGTGTGTGTGTTTTAAAAGGAGACCAAAATGCTCATAACTAATTCAATTGAATTAATAAAAACACTAAGTTAATTTCTAAAATAACTACATAATATTTAGAGCCTAATGAACATTAACTTAAGCACAGAACATTTTGAAAATGAATTTCCTAATGCAACTAATGCACTTTTTGCAAATAAAATAAATACCAAACAACTCCAAAACTTAAAGTAATATTCAAAATAAAATTTCCCACTCTTTTTATATTTTGAGGAAGTCATCTTATCCCCTCTCAGTTGTTTTTCTCGAGTGGAAAACTATTATTTGAATATTTCAAAAACTCCAAAATGCAAAGAAATATGATATGCATCGAATGATTCTATTAACATCCAAATTTAATAAAATTGGGATGTTACAAACCTACCCCCCTTAAGATGAATCTCGTCCTCGAGATTCGGGTTGGCCAGCAAAATGGTGCGGATGGTCCTGCCTAAGATCTTCCTCTCGTTCTCAAGTGGCTTCCTCCTCGGTGTGGTGACTCCACTGAACCTTGCAGAACTTGATGATCTTGGTACGAGTGATTCTCTCTGCAGTCTCAAGAATCTTAATAGGCTTCTCCTCATAAGTCAGATGATTCTCCAACTGAATTGCCTCAAGTGGCACTGTATCTCTCAAAGGAATATCCGCCATCTCTACATGACACTTCTTTAGCTGGGAAACATGAAACACATCATGAACTCCCGACAAAGCCTCTGGTAATTCTAACTGGTATGCAACCTCTCCTCTACGTTCCAGAACTTTGTATGCTCCCACAAATCGTGGTGCTAACTTTCCTTTGACTCCAAATCTTTTAATACCTCGAAGTGGGGACACTCAAAGATATGCTCTATCTCCCACTTCATAGATCACTTCCTTGCGTTTAGCATCAGCATAACTTTCCTGCCTTGACTGGGCTATCTTAAGTTTGTCTCGAATCAACTTGACCTTCTCCTCAGAATCCCTGATCAAATCAGGTCCAAACAATTTGCGATCTCCAACTCCATCCCACATCAAAGGTGTCCTGCATTTCCTTCCATATAATGCCTCAAAAGGGGCCATCTGCAAACTGGCTTGGTAGTTGTTGTTGTATGAGAACTCTGCATAGGGTAAGTTATCATCCCAACTAGACCCATAGTCTAGCGCACACGCTCTCAACATGTCCTCTAGAATCTGATTGACTCTCTCTGTCTGCCCATCAGTCTGTGGGTGGAAGGCTGTACTGAACTCTAGCCTGGTACCCAAAGTTTCGTGTAACTGTTTCCAAAACTTTGAGGTAAACTGTGTTCCTCTATCTGATATGATGCTCCTTGGAACTCCATGCAGACATACGATCCTGGTCATATATATCTTTGCCAGCTTAGCACTTGTATAGGTGGTCTTCACTGGAATGAAGTGAGCAACCTTGGTTAAACGATCTACTATCACCCAAATGGAATCATAACCTGAACGGGTCCTGGGTAACCCCGTGATAAAGTCCATACCAAGTTTATCCCATTTCCAATCAGGTATCGGCAACGGCTGAAGTAATCCTGCTGGTTTCTGATATTCTGCCTTTACTCTCTGACATACATCACATATTTCCACATACTCGGCAATTTCTCGCTTCATACCGGCCCACCAAAAACTTTCCTTCAAGTCCAAATACATCTTAGTATTGCCTGGGTGTATCGAATATGGTGAGTTGTGAGCCTCCTGAAGAATCAACTTCCTGATCTCTGGGTCATTGGGTACACAAATCCGTTGCTCAAACCATATGGTTCCATGTTCATCCTCACGGAATCCTTCTGCTTTCCCTTTGCTCATCATTTCTTTGATCTCAGCAATACCTTGGTCCAACTTCTGGGCTTCTCTGATTCTTCCCAAAAGGTGGACTGCACCTCGAGTGCGGCAACATAACCTCTTGGGACTATTTCCAATTGAAGGTCTCTAAGCTCATCACATAACTCCTGAGGTAAACATCCTGCTGTAAGGGTATTAACATAACTCTTACGGCTCAAAGCATCTGCCACAACATTGGCTTTTCCTGGATGATAATGCAGACTCATGTCATAATCCTATGTAAGTTCCAACCATCTCCTTTGCCTGAGATTCAACTCCTTCTACATGAAGATATACTTCAAACTCTTGTGATCCGTGTAAACATCACAACGATTCCCAATAAGATAGTGTCTCCATGTCTTGAGTGCATGCACTACAGCTGCCAACTCCAAATCATGTGTGGCATAGTTCAACTCATGAGGTCAAAGCTGTCGTGAAGCATAAGCTACAACCTTCCCCTCTTGCATAAGAACACCCCCAAGTCCCTGAAGTGAAGCATCACAATACACCTGAAAGTCCTTGTGTACGTCAGGCAGGACTAACACTAGGGCTGTAACCAAACGCTTCTTCAACTCTTGAAAGCTGGCTTCACACTCTTCAGTCCAAACGAACTTGGTGTCCTTTTTCAACAACGTTGTCATGGGCCTGGCAATCTTGGAGAAATTTTCAATAAATCTCCGGTAATATCCTGCAAGTCCAAGGAAACTACGAATCTCGCCAACTGAGGTGGGCGCATTCCATTCTGTGACTGACTCTACCTTGGTAGGGTCCACTGCAATCCCTTCACCTGACACTACATGTCCCAGAAATCCAACTTCCTTGAGCCAAAACTCACACTTGCTGAATTTGGCATAAAGTTGATGTTCTCTGAGCTTCTCCAAAACTAAGTGCAGATGTTCAGCGTGTTCCTCCTCATTCTTGGAGTAAACTAATATGTCATCAATGAATACCACAACAAACTTATCCAAGAACTCCATGAATACTTTGTTCATCATGTTCATGAAATAGGCAGGGGCATTAGTCAAACCAAAGGACATGACTGTATACTCATAAAGCCCATACCTTGTGGTAAAAGTTGTCTTGGGTATATCCTTCTCACGAATATTCAACTGGTGATAACCCGATCGAAGATCTATCTTGGAGAAAACACTAGCTCCTTCTAGCTGGTCAAACAAGTCATTGATCATCGGTAGGGGATACTTGTTCTTGATGGTCACCTCATTCAAAGAGCGGTAATCCACACACATTCTCAAGGTTCCATCCTTCTTCTCCACTAAAAGTACTGGGGCTCCCCAAGGTGATGAACTCGGGCGAATATACCCTTTCTCTAGCAACTCCTTAATCTGTTTCTTGACTTCCTCCAAATCATTAGCAGGCATTCGATACGGCCTCTTGGAGATAGGCCATGTGCCTGGCAGCAACTCAATCAAAAACTCAATCTCCCGATCTGGCGGCATACGCGGTAACTCATCCGGAAATACATCGGGATAATCCTTCACCACTGGTACTTCTTCCTGGACAACTCCCGTAGGAGAGTTCACCTGAGTCCTCTTAGGCTTAAGCCTGGATACGTACTTGATCCTCTTCTTCTCTAGGGTGGTGAGAAAAATCGATCTACTAGCACAATCAATGTTTCCCTCATACTTGGACATCCAATCCATCCCCAGGATTACATCCAACCCTTGTGACTCTAGTATAATCATATATGTGGGAAAAACGTTTCCCCCTATGTTCAAAGGCAATTGGAAACATCCCTGACTAGCCATAGACTCGGCTCCTGGGGAACTCACTAGAATGGGTGCCTTAAGAGCTATGGTAGGCAACTTATGTTTATCCAAAAATCCCCTTGATATGAATGAATGTGATGCACCAGTGTCAAAAAGAATGAGTGCTGGAAATGAATTAACTAAGAACTTACCAATCACTGCGTCAGGCTACTCATAAACCTCTTCCACATTGACATGATTCACATGTCCCTTAATGAAAGGATTCGGCTTCTTGCCTCCAGAATTCCCATTGCCATTTCCATTTCCATTCTGCGCCTTAGGGCACTCGTTGGAGTAGTGACCTGTCTTCTTGCACTTGAAGCAGGTGATGTGACTCAGGTCCTTCTTCATCGGTGTGGAAGAATTGAAATGCTGTTGATTGCCATTTCCTCCATTACCATGGCCCTGCTTGTAACCATGGTGGTTGTGTCCATTCCCCCAATGATGAATGTGGCCCCCATGGTTATGGTGATTCCCTCCAAACTTGCTAGTGCCTGATCCAGAACTCCCTGAGTACGGGATGTAGCGGGGTTTCTGTTGAACTCCCGAGTTATACTTCCCGTGACCGTACTTCCTCTTACGATTCTCCATCTTCCGGTGCTTGCCTTCAAGAATGGTAGCCTTATCAACCAGCTCCTCATAATCCGCAAATGTTGTCACAGTCAATTGAACTCCCAACTCATCGTTCAGTCCCTCCAGAAACTTCTCCTGCTTGGATGCATCGGTTGCCACGTCCTCTGGGGCGTAACGGTCCAACTTACTGAACTCATCAACATACTGAGATACCGTGCATCCTCCCTGGCGCAAGCTGTGGAAATCCTTCTTCTTCAGACTCATGGCTCCAGCTGAAACATGAGCAGTGCGGAACGCCCGCTGGAACTGAGCCCAAGTCACATTCTCCATGGGGTATGTGGTGGTGTAGTTCTCCCACCAAGCAGCTGCCGGTCCATCCAACTGGTGGGCAGCAAACTTCACCTTCTCCGCATCATTGCATCCTGCCGTGGCCAGCTCCCTTCCTATCTTGCGGAGCCAGTCATCTGCGACGATCGACTCTGTGCTGCTGGAGAACACGGGTGGGTTCAGCCTCAGAAAACGGGTAAGACTGTCAACCGGGGGTGGCGGCGGTGGGTTGTTGTTGTTGTTGTTCTAGTTCTGGTTCTGGTTCTGAATGAGCATCTTCATAAGAGCATTCTGTTGTTGGATCAATTGCGTAACCTCCGGCGGAAAGTTGAATCCGGGGTCACGTCTTGGGGGCATCTGATGGGTTTCAGAGTGGATGACGAGTTAGAATAGAACAAACCCTAGCGAGTAAAATCACACTACCCATATGCACATGCATGATAGCAATAAAACTTCAAATCGCTCCAATTCAATTTCAAACAAAGAGGTTCACATGAATAATCAAACCTAAAGTAAGCCATGTCACAAGATTTGACAAGGTCTTACAAATGAAATAAAACTAATCGGATAACGAAATCGAATTTCTAAACTCTCATGGTGGTATAAAATCTAACTCTCATCAGATGAGGAGAAGTCAACCATGTCGACATCGGGTGTCCTTGCATCGCTCTCCGTGTCATCATCTCCGAGCTCATCATTTTGGTCCCTCTCCTGGCTGACATAGGCACCATACGAGTGATCCTCCTGGATGTTTTCTCCCTCATCCAGCTTCTCCTCAGCCTCCTCAAGCTCAAGCTTCAGGTCGTCTATCTTCTCCTGCAGTGTGTCCAGCTCTCCCTCATGCTCGATGCGAGCGTCCTGGAGCTCCTCCTCTAGCTCGGCCTTGCGGGTCATGAGGTTCTTGATGACGACCATGTTGTCGGACAGCTCCAGCTCCATCATACGAATGTGCTCCTCTATGTCCTGGATATGGGATGCTATCGTCTCGTCCTCCAGGGTACGCACCACATCTCCATCTGTGTCGTGGCGTCCACACATCACGAAGGAGGTCCTCTTGAGGTCTTCGTCATACACCTCTCGAATGCGTCCGAGAGCAATGTGAGCAGCGATACCCCTGCCCAAGCCCCATGTTGTGGTATCCACATGGAAATCAATGGGCTTGGTGCAGTTTCCAAGGATATGTCCGGGAATATGAGCATCAATCCTCCAACGTGTCTCCTCGGGCAGGGTGGCCGTGAAGGTTCTAGTGAATGTGGGAAGCCCAATCTTCAGTTGCTTCGTGATCTTCACCAGCTGCCTTCCAAAGGGCATGGTCTCATCGGGCTGCTCGAACTCAACAAGGATGGACGACATCTACATTTTGAAAAAGAAAATAAATTATTATTGAAGCAGAGAAGGTACGAGACCAAAGGATATATATGGAAAATGAAAACTATAGTCTTTATCCTATGGCTGTCCTATAGTCAACGTGTGCTCTGATACCATCTTGTAGCGACCCGACTAGGTAAGAGTCAAAGTCTCTGTGCTTACCATGCTAGTCCCTGGATCGACTTCCTAGCACACACAGTACTCCATGAAATAACAGAAATAACACACATCTCTTTATTACATCGATAGTCCAGGAGCAATACATTTATTACAAAATAGGGCATAGAGCTAATAAGAAAATACTGCGGAAGCAAAGAAGTAAATGAGTCCAACTCCACGAGCAAGGTTGAGTGTAGAACATCGACCTCGTCGGATATATCTGCAACATGATAAGTTGCAGCCAAATGGGTCAGTACATTGAATGTACTGGCAAGTCACATCATACTGTAATGAACCTATATTTACATGCAATTTGGCCGGTGGAAAGCTTTATGTTTAGTTTTTGCATAAAGCTAGTTTTTCCCTATTAGAAAAGATGTTATTCTACTACTACACATTGGCATGGGATGAGTTGGCAAACCCAACTCCATCCGTTCCCAAGTTTCATTTAAAACCCAAATATTTAATTTAAAGGTGAGGAGATCTCCCGGCATTTCCACTACTAGATGCTCAAGTTGTCCGTAACCGGGGAGACGGCTAATCGATTAGGTCGAAACTCTATAGAGGTTGTGCACTTTTCCCCACAAGACTCGACCACCTCCATGATCGGAAGATCGAGACATAGCCTTTCGAAAATGTTCCCCCTTTACCCACGGATAGGCCGGTACACCTACATCATTCTACATCTGCTAGCCCATCCCGGAAGGGGTCACACTAACTACTCAACTAAGCCAGAGCCCATATTGGCATGTGGTTGCACATGTAAGCTTCTAGACATGGGAAAACAATTGATCTCTTTGAGCCTGAGCGGACGGTCCACTAGTGGTGCACCACCATGGATTTCCCATGCGTGCCCCACTGTACTTCGCCACCATTCCCACAAGTTTCCGCCTAGGTAGTTCATTAATTAACTTAGGTCCTATTTACTACATTGTCACTCAAACTTTACAATGGTCACTCCCCAATCCACGTGTACTTAGCATAGCAGCATAAAGTAAAACGATGGTGACAAAGTTATATGGTTCAGACCTACCTCAATGAACTACTGGTTGAAAAGCAAGGTCATGCGGCACCAGTTTCCTACCATGCAGTCCTACCGCAAAGAACTAAGTGCATAATAAAAACATAGGTAATGAAACATGATCAAGATGCAACTTGCCTTGGTACTGCTGGTTGAATTCTAAAGACTGATAATATTCTGCTTCGCACTCCGGGCAATCTATCGCGAAGAAGATAACAAACATAAGCAAACATTCCAGAGAACCAAAAGAACATGCATAGCAAAAAGTCTCGGAAAAATCAAATGAACATACAACACACTAAGCTACTACAGAAATACTCTAAGTGCAAAACATCATAGGCCTATGGTTCAAAGGGTGATGTGAAATATAGTGCATACTATGCATACTAGTAAAAATATTAAAGTGCAGATTCTAGTGTGTGAAAAATTATTGTGACAAAGGTCCAGGTGATAGGGTTTTGCTACGGTGACAGCATGCAAAAGGAATCAACTTAATCTGAATAAATTGTGATATATGGCTATTTGAAGTTCGAATTCAAATCTGAATAAATTCAAATTTGAATCTGATCAAATTTTGCAAAAACTATGCTACTGGATAGATCTAGACAATACGAAGAATTTGCCGCTGGTTTCATCGAGTTTGGATCTACGGTTAAAAAGTTATGGCTAATCTAAGATCAGGGACTAAACAGAAAAAGAACTATCGCAAACAAGTCCCTGGCCACGTGGTAGCTCCTGCTGGCCGAGCAGCGTCCGCTGCGGAGGCTATATGGCGAACGGCCGCTAAATAAAAAAAACAACGGCGGTGGTTAATTAAAGAAAAACGGACGCTCGGTTTCAATAAACCGCACGGTCTAAGGGAACCGCGGTTAACCGCGTACCTCTTCGCGAAATAAAAAAATGGACCTAATCTAATCTGGGCCGTGGATCTTCGATCTAACGAATGAGGGGAGGTGCGGTGGCTTACAGCGGCTGGCGACGTCGGCGACGAGCAGAAGACGGCGGCGCGGCGTCGGTGACGGAGGGGACGACGGCTGCGGTGGTCCTCGTCGACGGGGAGTTACGGCGCGGCTTGGGCATCCGGATGGAGGCGTTGGTTCTCCTTAGGGGCGTCGGGGTCGGCGAGGTGAAGGCGGCGGCGCTCCGTGGGCTCCGGCGAGGTCGGGCGTCGTCGGGGCGTCGTCTCCGGCGGGACCTAGGCGAGGAAAAGGTGTCAAACAGGTGCGTTTTGCCGCGGGGAGCCATTTGACAAAGAAGGGGAGGCCATGGTGGCTTACTGGCGACGGAAGGGATGACGGAGCGGCGCGGCTCCGGCGAGATGTAAACGGCGACAATGGCGGCTATGGGCAGCGTGGGGAGAAGCGGGACGGCGAGGTCAACTAAGGGGAGCTCGGGGCATTTATAAGCGAGGGGAGGGTGTGCGGGTGCCGCGGATATGCATTATCCGTGGGGCCTCGCCCGGCGGTTGCGGGAGCGCGGCGGTGAGCTCACCTGAGCGGGGAAAGCGGGAGGTTGGGGGAGATGAGGTGGAGCGGGGCCCACCCGTCAGTGGCGGCGGCGGTAGCGAGCGAGGGGGGCTGCGGGCGATCGACCGGTGCGGGAGGTTGGGGTGCGCGGGCGACCTTGGGCCGAAATAGCTAGCTGGGCTGGAAGGGCGCTCCTGGGCCGAATCCAGTTTGAGTCCAGGCTGCGTGTGTGTGTGTTTTTTTAACAGGAGACCAAAATGCTCATAACTAAAATTAATTTCAAAAATAACTATATAATATTTAGAGCCTAATGAACATTAATTTAAGCACAGAACATTTTGAACATAAATTTCCTAATGCAACAAATGCACTTTTTGCAAATAAAATAAATACTAAACAACTCCAAAACTTAAAGTAATATTCAAAATAAAATTTCCCACTCTTTTTATATTTTGAGGAAGTCATCTTATCCCCTCTCATTTGTTTTTCTCGAGTGGAAAACTATTATTTGAATATTTCAAAAACTCCAAAATGCAAAGAAATATGATATGCATTGAATGATTCTATTAACATCCAAATTTAATAAAATTGGGATGTTACAAACAGCCCGGCGGAGCCCAGTCCCGGACATGCCCCCCCCTGATCAAGCCGGCCTCCTTCGCCGAGTCGACGACGAGGATGCAGGATAGGCATCGACGATGTCGATGCGGGAATAATTGCTTGAACTAAAAAAATAAACTAGTTCTATTAATTTTCTTACTACAAATAAACTACTTCTATAGTAAAATAAAGTAGTTTTATCAAATCAACTAGTTCAACTACTAAGCACTTACTATAAATAAAATAAAGTAGTACTTACTAAAAATAAACTACTTCTATAGTAAAATAAAGTAGTTTTATTAAATCAACTAGTTCAACTACTAAGCACTTACTATAAATAAAATAAAGTAGTACTTACCAAAAATAAACTACTTCTATAGTAAAATAAAGTAGTTTTATTAAATCAAGTAGTTCAACTACTAAGCAGTTACTAAAAATAAACTAGTTTAACTATTCTATTATTTTTCTAAGTAATTATATTAAACACTTTCTAAGTAGTAGTTACTAAAAGTTATCGGGGAGGGGGGTATATCGACAACGACATACCCGATAAAAAATAAGAAGAGGAAGAAGAATACATACACCATATGAACAAAAAAACATCATATATGAACATTTTGTATATACATCCATATCGATCCATCCATACATACATGCATACATCTTCCTTGCTAAAAAATCTGAATTTTGAGCACTAACAAGTTTTTTCTTTTATCAAACCAACTTGACCATCTTCACTAACATCCATGGAGACATCATCCTGCCAAGTTTCTCATAAAACAAAGTTCCCTAGCTAGCCCTAGCATTCCATCAAACACCTTGTGAGCATGGCTGAAAACATGCAATTCTCTGAAATTTTGCACTGAACCAACTTCACCATCATCGCATACATGGAGGAAGGATAGAGGAGAGGGGTGGGAGGGAGGAGGGAGTACCGGCCTATCCGGCGGGCAGTGGTGTGGCGGCGTTGATGGTAAGGCAGGGGAGCGACGCAATGTCGGGGCAGGGCAGGGGCGCGACGGCGTTGGCGTCGAGGTCGAGGCAGGGGCACACGGCGGCGGCGGTGAGGTCGAGGCAGGGCAAGGGCGCATGGCGGCGGCGGTTAGGTCGAGGCAGGGCAGGGGCACACGACGGTGGCGGTGAGGTCGAGGCAGGGCAGGGGCGCACGGCGTCGGCGTCGGGGCAGGGCAGGGGCACGGCGGTGTCAGGGCAGGCAAGGCGTGGCGACGATGTCGAGGTCCGGCAGCCTGGCGGCGTCGAGGTGTTCGGCGGCAGAGAGGCAAGGCGCGGAGAGGCGGATCGAAGAACTGAATGAAAAATTTGACAAGTGCTGCTTATATACACTCAGCATTGGTCCCGGTTCATGGCACCAACTGGGACAAATGCACCCCTTTAGTCCCGGATGAAGCCACCAACCGGGACCAAAGGCCTTGTGCTGCCCGCGTCAAAAGTTTAGTCCCACCTCGCTAGCTGAGAGAGCTCGAAAGTGGTTTATAAGCGCTGCTGCGCCAACCCTCTCGAGCTCCTCTCAATAGCAGGCTTTCGGGCCTAACCTGACACTGTTTGCCTGTGGGCATATTGGGCCTGTAGCGGGGCTGAATCCTGGCCCATGATTGGGTTTCCAGTCGTATTCAGGCCGTGGTGTCCCAGTAGGTGGCATTTGTTTTTAATTTTTTTCCAGTTTTTTTGTTTTCTTTGTTCTTTAATTTTTTATTTTGTTTGTACTTACGACAAAATATTGAATATTGCTATTTTTATTTGTTTCATTAAGGTTTATTTATTTTACTTTATTTTGTTTCTACTTATTTATTTTATAAAAGTTTATTTTATTTTATTTTATTTCGTTTCTACTTATATATTTTATAAAAGTTTACTTTATTTTATTTTATTTTGTTTCTACTTATTTATTTTATTCTATTTTGTTTCTACTTATTTATAAAAGTTTATTTTGTTTATACTTATTTATTTTATTTTATTTTTGCTTTTCGTATTTATTTTATGAAAATTCTTTTTGCTTTTAATGTTTTGAACAGAAAATACTTTGGTAATTTTAGTTGCATAAATTCTATATAATTTTAGTTTCAATAATACTAGAGGTTTATAAAAGCTTTAGTACCGTCCTTTTTAGTTGATTCCTCTGAGACATGTTTTCAACCAACTGCTGAAAGTCCCGATGTGTTCACATGTAATCAAGCCATCACACTGCTCCGGTTGTTTGGAGCGCAGAATGTTCTTATGTTCATCGACATACAGGGTCACCAAGGTAGAGTTCTGTAGGACCGTGTAGTGTGCTTGAGACCAAGAATGTCCATCCCTGCATATTATTGAGTCCCCTTCAAGCGTGTCTTTTCTAGTAAGTCTCCCCTCATACCGCGATTTAGGTAGACCTATCTTCTTAAGGTCAGGAATGAAGTCAACACAAAACCCAATGACATCCTCCGTTTGATAGCCCATGGAGATGCTTCCTTCTGGCCTAGCACGGTTACGGACATATTTCTTTAGAACTCCCATGAACCTCTCAAAGGGGAACATATTATGTAGAAATACGGGTCCCAGAATGACAATCTCATCGACTAGATGAACTAGGAAGTGCATCATGATATTGAAAGAGGATGGTGGGAACATCAGCTCGAAACTCACAAAACATTGCGCCACATCACTCCTTAGCCTTGATATGATTTCTGGATCGACACCTTCTGAGAGATTGCATTGAGGAATGCACATAGCTTCACAATGGCTAATCGGACGTTTTCCAGTAGAAGCCCCCTCAATGCAACCGGAAGCAGTTGCGTCACAATCACCTGGCAGTCATGAGACTTTAGGTTCTGGAACTTTTCCTCTGGCATATTTATTAATCCCTTTATATTCGACGAGAAGCCAGTCAGGACCTTCATACTGAACAGGCATTGAAAGAAGATTTCCTTCTCTTCTTTGGTAAGAGCGTAGCTGGAAGGACCTTCATACTGCTTTGGAGGCATGCTATCTTTTTCGTGCAAACGTTGCAGGTCATCCCGTGCCTCAGGTGTATCTTTTGTCTTCCCATACACATCCAAGAAGCCTAGCAGATTCGCGCAAAGGTTCTTCGTCACGTGCATCACGTCAATTGAAGAGCGGACCTCTAGGACTTTCCAGTAGGGTAGGTCCCAAAATATAGATTTCTTCTTCCACATGGGTGCACGTCCCTCAGCGTTACTCGGAACAGCTAGTCCGTCGGGACCCTTTCCAAAGATTACGTGTAAATCATTGATCATAGAAAGTATGTGATCACCAGTACGCATGGTGGGCTTCTTCCGGTGATCTTCCTCGCCTTTGAAATGATTGGCTTTCTTTCGACATTGATGGTTGGTCGGAAGAAATCGACGATGGCCCAGGTACACATTCTTCCTGCATTTGTCCAGGTATATACTTTTGGTGTCAGCTAAACAGTGCGTGCATGCGTGGTATCCCTTGTTTGTCTGTCCTGAAAGGTTATTGAGGGCGGGCTAATCGTTGATGGTTACAAACGGCAACGCGTGCAGGGTAAATTCCTTCTGTTTGTGCTCATCCCACACATGTACACCGTTTTCATTCCACGGCTGTAAAAGTTCTTCAACTAATGGCCTTAGGTACACGTCAATGTCGTTGCCGGGTTGCTTAGGACCTTGGATGAGAATTGGCATCATAATGAACTTCCACTTCATGCACATCCAAGGAGGAAGGTTATACATACATAGAGTCACGGGCTAGGTGCAGTGATTGCTGCTCTACTCCCCGAAAGGATTAATGCCATCCGCACTTAAACCAAACCATAAGTTCCTTGGGTCACCTGCAAACTCAGCCCAGTACTTTCTCCCGATTTTTCTGCACTGCGACTCATCAGCGGGTGCTCTCAACTTCCCATCTTTCTTACGGCCCTCTCTGTGCCATCGCATCAACTTAGCATGCTCTTCGTTTCTGACTAGACGTTTCAACCGTGGTATTATAGGAGCATATCACATCACCTTTGCAAGAACCCTCTTTCTGGGGGGCTCGCCGTCAACATCACCAAGGTCAACTCGTCTGATCTTATACCGCAATGCACAGCATACCGGGCATGCGTTCAAATCCTCGTACGCACCGCGGTAGAGGATGCAGTCATTAGGGCATGCATGTATCTTCTGCACCTCCAATTCTATAGGGCATACGACCTTCTTTGTTGTGTACGTACTGTCGGGCAATTCGTTATCCTTTGAAAGCTTCTTCTTCAATATTTTCAGTAGCTTCTCAAATCCTTTGTCAGGCACAACATTCTCTGCCTTCCACTACAGCAATTCCAGTATGGTACCGAGCTTTGTGTTGCCATCATCGCAATTGGGGTACAACCCTTTTTGTGATACTCTAACATGCGATAAACTTCAACTTCTTCTTTTGACTTTCGCATTGTGTCCTTGCATCAATAATGACCCGGCAGAGATTATTATCATTGGGCACATCATCTGATTCATCTTGATCTTCAGCAGCTTCCCCCGTTGCAGCATCACGGTATTCAGGGGCACATAATTGTCATCGTCCTCTTCTTCTTCGCTATCTTCTATCATAACCCTTATTTCTCCATGCTTCGTCCAAACATTATAGTGTGGCATGAAACTATAAAGCAGGTGGGTGTGAAGGATTTTCCGGTTAGAGTAAGACTTCGTATTCCCATATATAGGGCATGGACAACACATAAAACCATTCTGCTTGTTTGCCTCAGCCACTTCGAGAAAATTATGCAGGCCCTTAATGTACTCGTAGGTGTGTATGTCACCATACATCCATTGTCGGTTCATCTGTGTGCATTATATATAATTATGTGTGTCAAAAGTAAGAAAATTAGACAAGTATCTATCTAAAGTAAGAATTGTTTTTCTTTCAGAAAGAAGATAAGAATAAGAGGCTCACCACGGTGGTGTCGGCGACGAGATCAGCGCGGGCGATCGACGGCGGTGAAGACGGGGACGGGACGTGACGGACCGCTAAACCTATGCAAATCTCGGGGAAATGGAGGAGGTCCAGCTTCGAGAGGAGAAAACTTAACTAGCATGGCTCAGACATTTCATCGAACACCTGTGTGCATTGGAGGTGAGCTAGAGCACCCAAATGCCCTCCCCTCGCCGGTCAAAAAAACAGAGCAGTGTGGAGTGCTCTGCTCGTCGGCGAGGGGGGTATATAGGCAACTCATTTATCCCAGTTCGTGGCTGGAACCGAGACTAAAGGCCCGCCTTCTGTCCCGGTTCTAGGCACGAACCAGGACCAATAACCAGGACCAATGGCTGTGGGTCAAGAGCGAGGCCCATTGGTCCCAGTTCGTGCCTAGAACCGAAACAAATGGGTTCACATAAACCAGGACAAATGTCTCCCGAGGACCGGCCGGGTCTCTGAACGCACGAACCGGGACGTATGTCCTCATAGGTCCCGATTCTTGACTGAACCGGGACTAATAGGCTTGGCAGGCTCTAATCAAAGCCCTATTTTCTACTAGTGAGAAGTCCTAGGTGTATCAAGGAACCGTAGCTCCTGACCGCACCCTCTGGAGAGCAGGATGCCGGCCGAGACGGGGTGCCAATCAGACTTTTTCTTGACTTGTGTTGCACCAATATATAAATAAAGGGCCGGCGCCGGAAAGGAAGGACGATGCGGCTTCATTTAGCTTATTCCTCCATTCGTTATTTGTTTGCTTCACGTACCAGACACCGACACTGAAATCGAATCAGTGGTTTATCTTGGTGGGAGCACTAAGTACATACTCCTGACAATTTGCTTTGCCAACTATTGCAAAGAGAAACACCTGTAACCACCACGTGACATATGTGGTGAACAATCCAAACAACTCAAAAAAAATAACACCTATAACCCTTCAGTTTCCGTAGCTCTAATTATGCGCAACCATACACGTTGCAGCCTATATAAAATGAGTATATAAACGAAGACAAATATCCATTTTTTCTGACTTCGTCTGTGGAATAAGCAGACAACAGACTGAGTTAAGCTCCGCTCCTCGGTGGCCTGACGGAAGCCCGGCATTATATATTCAACTTCGGGAAGCTCGTAGTCAGTAACTTAGTATTCGTCCATCCGTAGCTGTGATCAGACAGCTATGGCCGGCGGCGCCATTGTGAACACGGCCACCGGAAAGCAATACCCTGTCAAGCTTACCCTGTATGTCGTCTTCGCCTGCGTCGTTGCTTCCACCGGCGGCCTCATTTTTGTACGATATCGGCATCTCAGGTGGCGTAACATCCATGGACCCCTTCCTCTTAAAGTTTTTCCGAGAGGTGTACCGGCAGAAGCAGGCTGCGAGCAAGACCAACCAGTATTGCCAGTACGACAACCAGCTGCTGCAGGCCTTCACCTCCTCACTCTACCTCGCCGCCCTCGTCGTCTCCTTCTTCGCGTCCGCTGTCACCCGCATCCTTGGCCGCAAGTGGTCTATGTTAGCCGGCGGCTTCACCTTCCTCGTGGGAGCCGCCCTGAATGGCGCCGCCCAGAACCTCGCGATGCTCATCGTTGGACACATTCTGCTTGGCATCGGCATCGGGTTCACCAATCAGGTACGAGACTGTTCACTACGTTGATTCTTGTATATGTTGCCATGAGCCCATGACATGAGATGTGTGTGGATCCCGAAAATTTAAAACAGGCTGATTCATTTAGCTATTTCAGTTGTGTATATGTCACCCTCAAGTTAACATCGCAATCCCTTATGCAAATATATGTCGCCCTCAAGGTCACATCAAAATGCCGCCGTATGCAAATATATGTCTCCCAAGTGCAACCAAGAAATTTCCAACAGGTTTGACTGCTTTGTTGTTTGCCTCATCACTAGGTGGTTTGTATCTTAATTATTATTAATTAACTAGATGATGTATGCATCGTGCATTGATGTAGGAATCATGTGAAAATAAATACATAAAAAGTAGTTGTTTAAAACAATCTTATCTTATATTTACTAATTGAAAGCACCATACGAGGCATACCATATGAGGTTCCACGTTAAATCTAGAGGTTAGGAAATTCCATCCATAGGATTAACTAATGATGAAAAAATAACAATCCGATGATGTGCCCTACATGGCCGCTTCCACCCACGTGAGAGAGGAGGACTCTAATAACTTTTTTATGTGGACGCGGGGACTCTAATCTCTTTCCATCTCACTCGGTAATAAAAAATTGGAAATACAGGATTAAATACATCTAATCCTCACTGCAGCTACTAATTAATTCCTGTCCTCAACAAGCCGCCCTGTACATCTAATCCGCTGGAGGACAAATTGCCTCCTGTCGTCAACACCCTCCACGTGCGGCATCACCAATCGATCTTTCTGAGATCCAACGTCGCAGCCATGTAATCGGATCTCGCTGTACGCACCAGCAGTCGTGTGTTTTTAAAAAACCATGACTTTTAAACGCTAGTGAATTCATGACCATCCAATAGATGAGGTGAAGTGCTTAAGAGGTCCATGCCACGAGATGACGGGGGGGTACTGGGCTACTGGCCGGCAGCAGGCCAACAACACCAGTATATTCTTTGGTCTAACTGCACAAGCCGGCTTCATCGTTCCCCGGGTGTGGCTATCTCATGTTCATGCTTTTGCTCTTTGTGAGCCTTTTTGTTATTCGGGACTTGGAGACGTTGTTGAACTTTGCTTATTAATAAGATGGCCGCATGCATCACTCCGATGCAAAGGCCGGGGGATAACCTCCTTTTCGGAAAAAAAAATGTGTGCTCCAGATTTGTGGTAGTTCAGATGATTGGATACATGTGTCAAATTTTCTGATACTTTGATGGAAGGTGTGGTAACTACATAATTTTCTCTATTTTCTCTGAATTAGGAGAAATAAATATTAATAATGATTATATCCTAAAATCTCCATGCCAATATACTGACATAAGGTAATAAAAGTAAGCCTTATGTCTGTCGGCCGTTAGAAAAATAAATATAATCTGATGTTGCGTAAAGAAAAAAACTAAGAAAACAATACAACAATATCTATTGACGCAGATATTGTTGCTAGGATCTGCTCAGTATCATATATGTGGCTCGAGTATCACATATTTGTAGAAGAAATTAAAATCATATTATCTATCTGGTGTAGTTTAAGAGAAAAAACTAAGAAAAAATTATTACAGTTGCATTTCATGTAATATAAATGGGCTCAGTATCACATCTGTCCGGACAGAAAACAGTGCATGGATTCACTATGTATCATGAGTGAAATGAATTACATCATGTCCTCCTGAATAAAACATTTTGCGTGCATATTTTATGTAAATATGATCTCAAAAACAATATGATATAATAAAGGTAATTTTTTTACCGACGGCATGCTGAAAGTCTTCAAACCATAACACCAAACTTCATCATAATTTTTGGGGAAAAGGGCAAGAAATGATACATCCACCGAATTTTGTATTTACAACACTATAGCCACCAATACGGAGGCAACCTTTATAAAACTGGAACGGTGTTATAACTATTATAAAACCAAACTTCCCGGGGCATGGCCTCACACAACAAGAATATCACCCACATAAGTGTGACATAATTGATGGTTGGAAAGGATATGCATGCAAACAGTACATTCACAAGGGGATGGAGTGGTTTAACTCAATTTTTTTCGTATAGCAAATCAGAAAATAAATACTTCTACAATGATCGAATAGCATCCCAAATGCCCCTACATTTAAATAAAAAATTACTAGCCCGTGCAGGTGCACAGGTTTGATGACTAGTTAAACCTAATGGAAATAAAAATGTAAAAGTATTCTCGGTACACATTTCAAAAGCAATAGAATAAGTGCATCAGAAAGTGATGTATCAAAAGAGAATCATTGAAACAGAACTTAACATGATGTCATCTTTAAAAAAATGTGAGCAATGAATTATCTCGTTTTTGCTCCGAGGTCCAACACAGATGCCGTTCATGACCATACAATAATCAAAGAAAAAATAATAAATTGTGACTCACATGCATAACTTGATACCCCTAAAAATACTTGCATGACTTGGTGAGGTGGCATGGCTCACATGAAAAATATTAATGCAAAGTTGAAGATGTTGGCATGTGTGTATATTCGTCTTCTGGAGGTACTGCTGTGGAAGAACCTCTCACGGTTCTTGTACTTTCAAATGTGGTGGTCAGTGTTGTTTTATGTTGTTGTGCGTTGTCGTTTGTTTTCAGCATGATTTTTCTGGGTCGTCTCTTTTTGTTCTATGTGCATCCTTGATGTCTTGACTAACTATACATCATGTTCTTGGGTGAAATTAGAATCACTCTCTACGAACGAGAAATGTGTTGGCCTATGTAAAAATATAGTCAACGTCTATCTCATATTGTGATCTAAAAAGGGGGAAATCAAGCACACCAGCTAATTTAGTTGAATGATTTTACTGGTATGCATGGATGCAGTCTGTGCCGGTGTACTTGTCGGAGATGGCACCGGCGCATCTCCGTGGCATGCTCAACATCGGTTTGCAGCTCATGCTCAACATCGGCATCCTCGCAGCGGCCCTCATCAACTATGGCACTAACAAGATCAAAGGCGGCCACGGTTGGCGCGTCAGCTTGGCACTCGCGGCCGTGCCTGCAGCCATCTTCACCATCGGCTCACTCTTACTCCCTGACACCCCTAACTCACTGATGGAGGAGTACGCGGACCTGGTGGCGGCGAGAGAAGTATCAAAGCTAGTACAATATCCGTGGCGCAATCACTACCAGAAAACCTGGGGTTGCCGACGGCCAAATCTATGCCGACGGCCCCCGTCGGCATCTATGGACCTATGTCGACGGCCAAGGATAGGCTGTAGGCGTAGAAAAGCCGTCGGCATAGACCTGACACGTGGCGAGCAGGCGTTGGTCAGGACTTGACGGCGGCCACCGTTTGGAGGTAATGTTGCTGACGGCCAGGGCCGTCGGCATAGATGTACGAACACCGTCAGGATAGGACCTATGCCGACGGCCTTTCTATGCCGACGGCCTCCCAGGCTACGCCGACGGATATGTTGCCGACGACCCTATGCCGACGAGGGCCGTCGGCATAGGCCTGTCCCGACGGCCAGTCAGGGATATGCCGACGGCCAGGGCTGTCGGCATAGGGTGCGATTCCTGTAGTGAACATCCTGCAGCGCAAGTACCGTGCACAGCTCACCATGGCCGTCCTCATCCCCTTGTTCCAGCAGGTCACCAGCATCAATGTCATCAACTTCTACGCGCTAGTGCTGTTTGAGACCCTGGGTTTCAAGGGAGACGCGTCGCTCCTCTTGTCGGTGATGACCGGCAGCGTCCTCGCGCTCAAGTCGGTGGTGTCGATGTTTGCCGTCGATAGGCTGGGGCAGCGGAAGCTGTTCATGCAGGGCGGTGCGCAGATGCTGGTGTCCCAGATCGCGGTGGGAACTCTTATTGCCGTGATGATTGGGACTAGCGGGGTGGGGGAGATGCCCAAGGGATATGGGGCGGCGGTCGTCCTCTTCATCTGTGTGTATGTGGCGGGCTTCGTGTGGTCGTGGGGGGCGCTGGGATGGCTGGTGCGGAGCGAGATCTTCCCTCTGGAGGTTCGATCGGCAGGACAAAGCATCAACGTGTCGGTGAATATGCTCTTCACCTCCATCATCACACAGGCCTTCCTCACTATGCTCTGCCACATGAAGTTCGGTCTATTCTACTTCTTCGCCGGTTGGGTTGTGGTCATGACCGCCTTCATCGCGTTGTTCCTTCCAGAGACCAAGAACGTGCCCATGGAGGAGATGGTACTCGTCTGGAAGGGACACTGGTTCTGGAGCAGCTTCGTCGGAGACGACGACATCCTCATTCAAGAACCTTGAACGGAGATGAATATGACATATCATGGAAACCTCATCGTAAATGACAACATCCACGTTCAATATCCTATTGAAGCATCTTCAGTAGTTCTCTCAAAAACCTCTTCCTATTTCCTATAAGTACGTTTAGGGGTCTGTCAACTAAGTTATTGGATTTGAATTGTGTGCGGACGAAACAGTTTCCCTATAAATTCGATCTTAAAATCTGTTTTTCCGGCTTCTGTTTACACTAATGCATACATATCTAGACAAGACCATTTGACCATCAATTACTCCTACATTTTTGTCTTTAACACATACTCCCTTCTTCCCAAAACCTTGGGCTAACCTTTCTCAAGAGTTATAAACATCTAAGGCGTGTTAGCACCGAGCCCCTGATATTCTCTCTTGTATGGTCACAGTAAACTAACCATTGCTAATGGTGGATGAGCCAACCATGCTTCTAAAAGATATCATGGAAGAAACTTTTTATAACCATGGCCACTAATTTGCGAGAAGCCTTGTGCTAATTTCCTTACCAAAAGCTTATACACCCTACATAACGGGAAGGAGGAAGTATCATTCATCCTAATTTTCAAATCCACAAGTATGGATATTAAAATTCACACATAATAAATGGTTGAAATGCATTCAAAGTAAACATGAGGAAGTTCAACGCCCATATAGCTCCCACAAGTGCTCCACAAGGTCATCACAAAATTGTTCATGCCTCCTGGAGTCTTCAATCTATCAACGCACTTGAGAAAAATCTTGGAAGACGATGTTCATCCCTGCTTGAGTTCCCAAGAGCTATGTAAATTTTGTTTCCCTCATTCTCGTACCAAAATTCCTATGGCTGACCTCGCTCGGTCTTCTATGGTCATACTGTGCGTGATGACACACACAGTCATGATGCGCCATAAAAGTTGTTTATCTCAGAATCTTGTGGGGCCACAAACAATGGCGAAGCAAGCTTGCAACACCCTGATTGCTAGCGCGACATCTTTCCTGCAGCGAGTTAATTCTTCAAGGCATGGCGTCGTGCTGTGCCCAGGAGCAATAATTAATCAAATTTTTTTGACCCACCCACCACTCATCTGATCGCCAACATCGAAGATCTCACCGACATCCTGGAGGACGCAGCCGAGGAGCACAAGGACAAGGACGAGGAGATGTGCAAGTTTGCGGACAGCCTACAACCAGCCATGGCGCCATTATGCACGTGGCATGCGGCCTCGATCCAGGAGTTCTAAATGGTAGATACGCTCAGCTTCATGGCCGGTGATGAAAGCAGTGAGGTGGTACTATGTGATACGGAAATCGACATCGCTACCTTGGATATGACAGAAAAATATACCATATATGTGTGTTTTTAGGTGTTTTCTAATAAAAATTATTCAATAAATTTCTTATGTTATCAAGGGCAAAATACTTTACCTATTTTTGCTTCATGTCTATTTGCAGGATTATTGAACACTTGTACAATCCACGTTTGGTAATAATTAAAGAAGTTACAGTTCAAGTTCCACATGCTATGGACTCAGATTCGAACGACACAGACATAACTGACTTCAAATGCCTATAACTTTTGCGTTCGAACTCCAAGTTAGGTGAATCTTACTTTGTTGGACTGCTTATCTTGTGAACATTCCTACGTCATTAGATTCACCTTCAAAATTCGTCCCGATCACGTAGACATCACCAAAACAATCTGATGTTGATGCAGAATCCAATTCAAACTACAAGTCAAACAATGATGTGTCACCTTTACTTGGGCCCATGGGTCTTGTATGACCTATGTTTGGTTTTCATTGCCTTGCACGTGTGTCCATACACTTGGTTACCACACCTTAGTCCTATATAAGTAGATCAAACCCCTAGCGTTTTTCTTAGGTTATATTTAGTTAAAGGTTAATTAGCCATTGTGAGGTAGTTCGATTGCATCCAACGACCTGGCCAAGATTGCTATCAGAACCCCACTTTTATCAATACTTCATCTATATCCACAATATTTAGATTGTTTTTATCATATTCTTTCTCGTTCTTCGATGTCTTCCAGGAATAGATATTTGGGGTTATGCTAATCTTGTTTCCGGGATCGCCATTAACCTCCACGAAAGTAGTTTAGATAGTAGTAAGTAGCAACATGGTTGGACGTTGTAGTCGGATTGACAATCGATAGTTATCATCTCAACGAAAGATCTTCCCACAAGAGATATCATTGTGGAATTGGTTAGAAAACCGCCCCCGTGTCACTTCCTCCCCATGGCGACACAGGCGGCGGTGGCACATCTCTAGCCTTCCTCCCCTCCTCCCCGTCCTCTCCCTCGCCCCGGCTGGCAACCCCCCTCTGGGAATGTCCAGGAGGGAGATGGCGGCAACGGGCCTTGTTCCTCTGGTCGATGGAGGCTCATTTGCGGCGGGCTACGCTAGGAGGCGTCAGCTGGTGGCGGTCTGTTTGGTGAGGCTCTGGGCGTCGTGCTGGTTGCATGGAGGACCTCCAGTGAGGCCTCGGTGCTCGGCGGTTGTTGTGGCTGTATGTGCGACAACTCTTTGGCCCAGATCTAGGAAACCCAATTTGATTGTTCCCGCATTGGCCTTCGAGGTCTTCTGTCGCGCGGTTGTGATCCTACTCTTGCGGCGTGGACCCGTGCGGTTGGGCGTGGCAGTGTGGCACGACACACACATGGTGGTGGCGGGAGCTTGATTTGGGTAACAGATAGCCCGATCTTTGCCTGGGTGGGCTGTGGCCGGAGTAAACTTTATCAAACGAGCGTCCTATCGGCCGTCGCTCATCTGTGGTTTGGATCACGGCAGGTTCGTGTCGCGTTATGCTTTGGTTGTGGCTTTCGTTGTGGCCAGATTATGCACCAGACGACGTGGTTCTGTAGGATCGAAAGTATGTCTAGAGGGGGCTGATTAGACTACTTGACCAAATAAAAACTTATCATTTTCCTAATTTTAGTTGTGGGTAAGTTTTAGCAATTCTACCAAGTCAAATATACCCTACACATGCAAGTCTATGAGTTCGCAATGAAGACACGATGATTTTGGGCGTGGTTCCGATAGATGGTGCTATCTTACATCTATGTTGATGGAGAATTCAACCACGATGGGTAACAGATGCGCGAGTCCATAGAGGGCTCCACCAACGAAGGGTCCACGAAGAAGCAACCTTGTCTATTTCATCATGACTTACGTCCATGAAGGACTAGCCTCACTCGGGTAGATCTTCACAAAGTAGGCGTTCTCCTCGCCCTTACAAACTTGTTTCAACTCCACGTGATCTTGGAGGCTCCCAAGTGACACCTAACCAACCTAGGAGACACCACTCTCCAAAAGGTAATAGATGTTGTGTTGGTGATGAACTCTTTGCTTTTGTGCTTCAAATGATAGTCTCCTCAACACTCAATATGTCTGATACATAATTGGCTTGGGTAGGAGAGGGATTGGAGTACAAAGTAACTTCAAGAGGCTAGAAATCAAGGTTCAATTGATAGGAATGGAATCGCTTGATCTCAACACATGACTAGGTGGTTTTGTCTCAGAAAACGAATGATGGAAGTATCGTTTTGTTTTGATGGCTCTCACTTTTAGTGAGTGAGGGTGGAGGGGGTATATATAGCCTTCACCCAAAATCCAACCGTTGGACATTTTTGACCCAAATCGGTGCGACCGATCAGATTAAAAGATATGAATGTTGGGCTTTTCGGTGGGGACTGAAGTGGAACAACTCAGTGGGACCGAAGTGCAATCGCTAGTGCAAAGCCCAATCTCAGAATTTTTGATTGTTTCAACTCGGTGATTCTGAAGTGAAACAATGCCAATACAGAAACTTGGTAGTGCCATCTCGGTGGGACCGAGATCCATTTTCGGTCAAACCAAATTGCTAGGGTTATGGGTTGGCAATGGGAGTGGTCATATCGGTGGGTCCAGAGTGGATAGTATCGGTGGGACCGACATGGTGAACTAGGGTTTGGACATATGTGTTCTTTTGAGAAAATGATTGAGGTTTTTTGGAGCAATATCACTAAGCACTTGAGCAACAACCTCATCATCAATACCTCATACCTTCTTAATAGTATTGGCTTTCCTAAGGGACTCAATGTGATCTTGGATCACTAAACCATAAATGTAGAGTCTTGGAGTTGCCAATCCTTGTCCTTGACATTTTGAGGGGTCCACATCCATTAGTTCTTGCCATGCCAATCATTGATCTTTCTTGAAATCTATTAGCAATGAGCATTAGATCATTGACATATTTGTTGTTATTAATTACCAAAACCATCGGGGATTAGTTGCACTTTCAGGTTGGCCAAGGTGACGTAGCGGCTGCGTGTTGCTGTTGGCATACAGGCGCAGTGTGGCTTATGGAGCCCCCGTTGCAGTGGTGCTGGTGGTGGTGCCAACATCGTTGTTTGCAGTCCACCATGGCGATGTGGAGGCCATTGCATCCTTCTGTTCATTCTGGTTAGGCTGGCCACTGTTGAATGCGAGTAGAGCCGCAACTCGCCCTCGTAAAGTTCGCAGTGGGCTGGCCCCTAGGCTAGGTCAGAGGTGGCGAGGCATAAGGCTTTGGGCGAAAACTTTGTTCTTTAAGAGGGGTCGTTGACGGTGATGTTGGTGCATGTAGGTGTCCTCCTTGGAGGCATTATCAAAGAGTACTTCCTTACACTGAGCCACGACTGATTGGGGTGGAATGGACATTGGAGGTTGTTGGCATATGGCCAAACCACTCGCAAGTTTCGGTGGGCGGTGGAGCGCGGGGCTAGGTGTAAGCTTGGTGGTCGACCGGTGGATGCCGATGTCATCAGGCGCCATTTGCCTTCTTGAACATGTTTCCAATGATCTTGCTCTCGATATCTCTGGGCAGAGGCCAAGTCAGGAGTTGGTGGTCTGCTTTGGTTGTCTTCTTTTCTTTTCTTTATTGTTATTGTGGTTTTCCGGTCTAGTTTCCCTTATAAACCGGGTCACTCGGTATTTGTTTTTCTATACCTACTAATAAAGCGAGGTGCGTTTCGCCAATTTTTCATCTGCTCACCGCCGAAAAGAATATTTTTTAATCCGAGGTGGTACTAAATTATTATGCGTTCGTTTGTTAGAAAAGAAAGGCTTTTCCAGAATTTCGTACATGGGCCGCGCGTTGTGGCTGAGCGAAACCAGCCCAATTATTTTTCTGCCCACCCTGCTGTGAAAATTCTATTTTCCGCATGTGACCACAAATAGTTGGGGCTTCACACAGGGCAACCAATAATGGGCTGGCCCATTTTTCTTTGTTTGTATGTTTTATTTCTATTTTTATTCTCCTTCCCCTATCTCTATTTTCACATCCAAATTTATTTTCTTATAAATTTATTTCATAAATTCAAAATTCTCAAAAAATGTTCAGAATTTTAATAAAATCTAAATAGAGAAAATGTTCATAATTCAAAATTGTTGCTATTTTGAAAAATATTCGAAACTTGAAAAAAATTTCCTATTTTTTCGAAAACTTATATTATTTTTCAAAATTGCTCGAGATTTCTAAAAATAAAATGGCAATTTAAAAAATTCTCCAAATTCAAAAAATATTCTTGTTTTGGTGAAATTTTCACAATTCAAAATAATGTTAAAAGATACACATTTTCAAAAAATGTTATGATTTTTCAACACACGTGCCCATTCTAAAAATATATTCACAAATTCAAATAATGTTCATGTTTTATAAAAAAAGTTGGTGTTTCCAAAAAATATTTGTGGATTTTAAAAGATGTCCTTGTTTCAAAAAAATATCGTTTTTGTGAAAGTATACATAATTTTCAAAAAACTGCTCAGATTTTAAAACTGGTTCATGTTTCCTACAATATTGAGAAACTTCATTCCTTAAAATCTCCTCGACTGAAAGGAAAAGTAGATTAAATATTTCATGGGCCTTCTCGGGCGTACGATGACGTAACAAAACTCTTAAATGCCCTCGGTCAATGAATGGGAAAATAGCGGATTGATTACATCACACCGGCGAAACCGAGAAGCTAAATGTTTCTTTTTCACGTGCGCACAAGGTTTTGCTTGCACATATAATTCTCACTAACTTTAAATGCATACTGATTATTCTCCCGTTGCATCGCACGGGCATATGTGCTAGTCCTCTCTTAATGAAACTGCCTTGCACGTCAAAGAAAAGATCATGCCACCTTTGCCTATCAATTGGTGGCATGCCTTATATCACACGATCAAACACACCTTGATCTAGTCAGACTCTTCTGAGGCACTATTTATTCTTTCTGAGAATATGTTGACAAGTTCCGCGTATAGACATCTCGCAGTGAAAACCAAAGCACTCATGTGGAAGAGAGGGAGTTTGTTCCCAGAAAATTAAGAAAGAACAAAATAGGGTTGTAGATCGGCTAACTAAATACAGTCGTACAGACTATACTACTGTTGTATTGATGCATAGAGGTCCTCGGTGTATCGAGAAACTTGTGCCTCTCAATTGTTAACTTATCATGGAATATAAACTCCCATCTTTCCCTGAAAAATAAAAATCACCTAACGAGCTGGTCACTTAGCTCAATCACCCAAACGCTGGTCACTAGTAGCTTAATTAAAGTACCCATCACCGAACCGTAGCTCCTGCCGGCGGAGACGGAGCGTCATCTAGACTTTTTCTTGACTTAGCTTATTCCGTTATTTGTTTGCTTCACGTACCAGACACTGACATTGTGAAATCAAATCAGTGGTGCATACCTTGGTGGGTGTACTGACTACATACTCCTGACAATTTGTTTGGCAACTATTGGAAAGAGAAACACGCATATAAACGAAGACTAATATCCATTTTTGACCAACCCACCACCTATTTGTGACTACATCCATTTTTTCTGACTTCGTCTGTGGAATAAGCAGAGTGAGCTGAGGCTCCGCTCCTCGGTGGCCCGACGGAAGCCCGGCATTATATATTCAACATTGGAAAGCTTGTATTAGTCAGTAACTTAGTATTCGTCCATCCATAGCTCTGATCAGTCGGCTATGGCCGGCGGCGCCATCGTGGACACGGCCGGCGGAAAGCAATACCCTGGCCAGCTCACCCTGTACGTCGTCTTCACCTGCGTCGTCGCCTCCACCGGCGGCCTCATCTTCGGGTACGACATCGGCATCTCAGGCGGGGTGACGTCCATGGACCCCTTTCTCTTGAAGTTTTTCCCGGAGGTGTACCGGCAGAAGCAGGCGGCCAGCAAGAGCAACCAGTACTGCCAGTACGACAACCAGCTGCTCCAGGCCTTCACATCCTCACTCTACCTCGCCGCCCTCGTCGCCTCCTTCTTCGCGTCCGCTGTCACCCGCATCCTTGGCCGCAAGTGGTCTATGTTAGCCGGCGGCTTCACCTTCCTCGTGGGAGCCGCCCTGAATGGCGCTGCCCAGAACGTTGCGATGCTCATCGTTGGACGCATGCTGCTTGGCGTCGGCATCGGGTTCGCCAATCAGGTACACGACTGTTCACTACGTTGATTCTTCTGCATGATGCCATGACATGAGATGTGTGTGCATCCGCAAATTGAAAACAGGCTGATTCACTTACCTATTTCAATTTTATATATGTCACCCTCAAGTTAACATCACAATCCCATATGCAAATATAAGTCACCATCAAGGTCACATCACAATGCCGCCGTATGCAAATATATGTCGCCAAAGTCCAAGCAAGAAATTTCCACGAAGTTTGACTGCTTTGTTGTTTTGTTTGCATCACTAGGCTGTGCCCTTGATTATTATTGATTAACCAGATGATGTCCTGCGGCAAGCCCCACTTTACTTTTCCACTTTGATCCCTCCCCACCCCACCCCAAAATTGGCGGCTGCTGCAGGAACCGCAAACAATTCAAGCTAATGGAAAAGACAAATGCAAGAGAGTTCTCTGTTTATATTTTAATAAAATAATACTGCAAAGCATGTACTCTGACAAAATTATGTATTGAAAGAGAAAGTCATTCAAACAGAACTTAACAAGGGTGTCATCTTTAACAAAAATGTGAAGCGTAAAGATGTTGACCATATCTTTACCTGATGTTAAAGGACGGAGACTTTCATGGTTCTTCATACGTTTTTCTTAGTTTTCCATGCGGAATTGGCCATCTAGGCCGAGTTGGGCTTGCTTCATGCAGTTTTCGGTAGACTAGCAAAAAAATTGCTTCCGTGGGGATTCAAATTGGCAACATCTTCCTTATGACCACAAGGATGGAGCCAACCAAGCTAACCTTCTCTTGTTGTGTAAGATGTTCGCTATACAGATTATATAGTCCCACCTCCATCGTCTTCATCACCTTTCAACAATTTATATACGTTCAAAAGTTGTGTGGGGAATCATGAAGCTGTTTCGGGAATTAACTTGCCTTGAGACCTAAAGAGAGGCCAAGCGGGAGACATGATTTGTGAGCTCCTCCTCTAGGGAGAGAGAAGAGAGTGCCATGGTAGGAAGGAATTGGAGAAGAAGAAGGGAAGCCGAAGGGAGGGCAGAAAACGGGGAGGCAGCCGTGGGCCGGTGATGCAGCAGGAGAAGAGGGAAAGGGGTCGAAGTGCAGGCAGCCGAGCTCTATGCTTGGTGCCATGACTGTGGCTCAGTCAAGCTCGGGGGAGAAGAAGGCAGGGGGACAGGGTCGGCGTCCATGGCGGGCAGAGGAGACCCGCGGAGAAGGGGTCGAGGCAGAGAGAAGGGTGTGGCAGGTCTGCGAGGAACACCTGCTGCCGGCGGGTCACTGAGCCGCCAGATGACGGTGAAGGGTTTGTGCGGGTGTCCTCATGTGATTGTGAGAGGCGGAGGGGGCTATATCGCGGGCAGACGCGTTGCGCAAGAAGGAAAGGAAGAAGCACGAGTGATCACCTACGTCGTCGCCTCATCCTATGTTTTTTTAGACAAGCCTCATCCTACGTAAACGACGTGTAATAGCCTCGTATTAGTACGAGGGGAAGGGACCTGGTTGGCCCTCTGTGTCGTCCAAATGGGCCTTTGGCCTTGATGGGAAGGAGGAGGTTGAAAGGGAAAAAAAAGGACGATGATAACTGCTATACGTGTGGTTGTTAAGGGGTCTGTCCACACATTTTATATGGTGTTTAAGAGGACCAGCTCACACACCTACGTGTGAACAAAACAACTAGTGCCCACATCCTTTGTTTTTTTGCGGTCCCTCTCACATGCCTATGTGTGGGAAAAATGCATAACGCCCACATGACCTCTCTCAGCCACCTACCTCACGGCCCCGCGCGTCCCGCGTAACAGTCACCACGCGTTCCTGCAGTTGCCATGGTCCGGACCCTCTTCAATGTCCGTTTAACTGCAGTTGCCATGTCGCTGAACTACAGTTGCCATGTCGGACAACTACAGTTGTCATGGTTGCTCAACTGCAGTTGTCATCTCAGGCCAAGTGACAGATTCCATTTTGGACAACTACAGCCGTTGCCATGTATGGTCTGGTTTACTATAGTTGCCATGATTTGAAAAACTTTAGAGACTGCCACCTACTAACACTAAGTAGTTGCCATGTATGGTCTGGTTTACTACAGTTGCCATGATTTGAAAACCTTAGGAGTTGCCACCTACTAACACTAGGCAGTTGCCGTGTAGCGCTATAAAGAGACATGGCAAAACAACATGTTCGGGTAAAAGAGAGTTACAATCTGCTTACAAGCACACTTGGGCAGTTGCCGTATACCCTGCAAAACACATGACAACTGATATGTTTGGATAAAAAAAGAGAGAGTTGTCATCTGCTTAGAAGCACACTAGGGGCAGTTGCCATGTACACTGCAAAACGCATGGCAACTGACAGCTTGGGTGTGGGAGAGAAGACGGGCATGTTAACGAGATGGCAAATGCCCACACACTAGCCCTTGTGCGTGAGTGAAAACTGATGTGTGGGCGAACTGCTAAACACCCACACACCGACCCCTCCATATGGTGAAACGAACGTGTACGCGAGCGCGTGAATGCCCACATAGCAACCCAGTCCTACGTGACACCACAAACATGCCAAGATTCATGCACGTACAAACGGACGCGGATCCACGCGTGTGGGCGAGATGCAAACGTCCACAAGTGTGAGCATTAGTGTTTCCGAAAAAGAAGACGTGCTGTGCTACGGTAGTTTTGATGAGCTGGGTGTTCCCGTATCATACTAGATTGATGAGCCTTTTTTAACACGATGAGCCTTTTTTTGGCTCATGAAAAAATGAAAAAGAAGAGTTAAACCGGCATAAACTTTTGAGCTGTAATATGAAAGCTTTTCAGCTGCAATATTACTTAGGAAAAGAACACGTGCAGTGCTACAGTAGTTTTGTTTGTTTGTTTCTATATATATAGGACAAATTTTATCTACCACCGGTGGTAGTTACCATCTAGTTGTTTGTCCTCCACGTGTCCTCCACCATTGCACTCAACCGGGTAAGGAGATTGGCTTAACGGGTGTGGTGAAATCCAAACAGTAGCAACTAATTTAGTTTATAATAAAATAATCCGGCAGCTGATGCATTTGTTCAACCACCTCCTCTATTCCAGCCTACGTACGTGAACAGGCAATACATCGGATAACCACGTTAACCGCTAATCATTCTCTTGTTCGGTGGAAGAAAATTTTCCGTGAATATGTAGCTACCTTTTACCAGAAATAGCCAAATCAATAGTATACGCTGATTACTCTTGTAGACTGAAAGAAATTTCCTAGTGAATACGTGCCTACTTTTTCTTAGAAATAGCCAAATAGGTAGTATGGACTATGGAGTATGTAGTATGACCTTATAAATTTCCTTCAAAATTTGATAGCAATATAGTATATACCTACTTTTTAGCCGCATGGAGTATACTACTGTATACTTGGAGTATGAGTTTAGCATATAATTAGCGGAGTATGAAGTATGTTGTATATGTATATTTTCCATTAAGAGTGTGGAGCATGTATTTTTGTGTGCATGACACATATTTTAATACAATATGTGTGTCTTAGACGTGCCCTTTAATATAGGAAGTACATTCATAAATTCACACGAAAAAGGGAGTATAATCATAAGACAAGGTAGTATGTAGTATTGTAGTATGAAAATAAAGTAGTATGGTTCTGTAAAAAAAAGAGTAGTATGGAGTACATGGTATTTCATAACGAATAGAGTATCTGGCGAGAGAATGTTATAAAGGAAGTATGGAGTATCTCCAAAAAAAACAATGAGAAAGAGTATATGCTCCAAATATAAGGAGTATATCTAAATAAAGGAATACTTGTACATATTAGTAGAGATACTGAAAGAAGTATATTCATTTTGTCCCCTATACATGTACAAGTACAATATGTGATGAGATTGCTTGGCGGCGAAAGTGCATACTTCTGCCGCCTCGTCAACACGGTGCTTACGTGCCTTGTAACTTGATCTATTCTATATAAATGAGACACGTATTACCATGCAAAAGAGAAAGTGCATACTTCTGTGGTGCAAAACGAAGTACCTATGCACGTACTAAACTCTGAAGCAAAATGAAATATCTATTCATGTACACTCTGAAGCAAAAAGTGAGCACTAGCACGTTTCTTTGCCTGATTGTGGTGCATGCTTGTGTACGTGCGTGTATAGATCTATAACTTGTGGAGTATGAAATATGTAAGGGATAAGTCACTGTCGCGCCAACGCCGGAGCAGCCACCGGTCGGCGATGTGTAGCCTCGCCGTTGTTGCCGCCGCCGGTGATGAATGAGCAGTCGCTTGCCAGCCGTGTCTAGGTGTTTGCAAGATTGCAACCTTGCCGGAGCGGTGACCGAGTACAACCGCTAGTCGCCATCGCCTCCGCGCGGAGCCGTTACCCATAAGTAATCGCACTGCCAGATATTAGGTCATCATCACCGGGCCACACCGGAGCAGCCAGTGGTTGGTTCAGCCGTACATCTTCATGGCCGCCACCGCCACGAGCGCCTGCATATTAATCGCGCACGGAAAAAAGTCCATGTTCAGACGAACAAAAAAAGAAAGAATACATGTACACATGCTAGATCTAGAGAATTAGAATGAGATGGATCTAAGATTAACATGCCTATTCAAAACAAGATGGATGAAAGAAATGGATCACGATGGTTACCTCTTGGCCGTGAAATATGACGGGGATATGTTTGAAACGGTAGCTTGGTCTTTTGACTTGAGGTAGTTATATATGCCAATTATCTGGCCGTATAAATCGGGAGGGTGTGGCTGGTTTTCTCAATCGGGTAGACATATCTGTCTATTTTTAAAAACCAAAACCCGTTAATCAACGCATATGCCTGGCTGAGATCGGAGGAGTATGTACTCCTAGGAGTATCAACCCATTTTCCAGGACACCTCTTTTGTACTTCCAAGAGTACATACTCCCATGCCCTTTAGTGGATGCGGTGTGTTAGTTGGATGGATATACCCAATAGCACCATTAAAAACCGACTGCATGCTACCTAATCCCTAAAAGGTAGGAACTAACTAGTTGAAGCCGCTGACCCCATCTTTTTTATTTAGTTTTCGTCCATGCATGATATGCCATCGTCAAATGTAGTACTCTCAATTTTGAGTACGTACTATTCTGAAAATTTGAGTATATACTACTTGTAGTGCACACTATTCTTGTGAGTTGGACGACTTACAACAAAAATAATGAATAGTGTACGTATATTGCTCAATATTAGACTGTAGTTCAGTACCTACGTAGAAAACAACAGATTATGATATATCCACATTTTTCTTTAGTGGGTATGTAGTGTGTATTGTGAGAGGGTATCTATCATGTTTTTTCTTACAGGGTATATACCCCTTTTTATTGAGTATATCTTATATGTTTCTTTAGTGGGCATGTACTATTTTTTGTGAGGGGGTATATATCATGTTTTTCCTTACAGGGTATACACCACTTTTCTTTAAGGGAGTATATTTAGAATTTCCTTTAGTAGGTATGTACTACATCTTGTGAGAGAGTATATACCATGTTTTTTCCGTAGAGAGGGTATATACCACTTTTTGTGGGAGGGTATATACCATTTTTTTGGTAAGACATAAGAAAGACTATATCTTGATAGCCCCACAAAAAAAAGAGTATATCTAGAAAGTATATGTTCATAAAAAAGGGTATGTATATCCATAAAAAATACTTCATCAGTAGTACATATACTTTCCTAATAACAGTATATAATGCATCAATGGGTATATACATCTTCGCCGTCAAGCCGATTCCCTTCATCAAGAATACAGAAACGAAGAGAAATACTACAAGGATCTGAAATAGAGTAAAACGCATGCATGCTATAGCTATGTACATGTCACCAATGAGAGTTTGTTCTAGACTTTGGACGTCGGTAAGAACCACGGTTGTCCCTGCTGTCTTTGCAAGCTGTTCTCGCCGTCACGCGTGTGCCAAACTGCATGCACCGATGACAGACCAGCTCTTGGATGCCGATGGATACATCTAAGTCGCCATGGTGTTCATGGATTATACTGCCATATCGCATTAGTCCGTGAGATTCAATTTCTGAGGATTAAATAAAATACAAGGAAGTGCATGCATAATGGTGATGCGTACATGAGACGGAAGGTTCATTAGTGTCGTCGTCGTCGATCAGGCTGGGTTAGCCGCATCACATCAACGCATGTCGTCGTAACCGCCGGCGGTGGCGGTAGTGTACCCGGGAACGCAGTAGCTGGATGAGAGGAGGCAACCGCATCTTGTCGCCGTGTCGCCGTGGCCGCCGTCACCGCCCAACATGGTATGTACGCAAGGATGCGATGGTCATGCGAATAAAAAGCAGGCCGTCTCATCTCGTTGCTGCCACAATTAATCAACTGATTTCTCGGAAGATAAAACAGACCTAATTATAGGCCAACAAAACTTGCAACCATATGCATGTTTATCCCTGGCAATCCGGAACTGAGTTTCAAATGCATGTGATCAGGCCTACTTCTCTTATTAATATTTGTTTAGGTAACTCCAGCATATAGATGACAATGATTGTAGTGTATATATAAACTAAGATTTTTCCTGGTCTGTTGTACACTGCGCTGTTAATTTAAGCCGGTTTAATTTCTAACCATGGCAACAAGCTCAGCTGTTTACTTTTAATGGTTCTGAAGCTGAGTAGCAGAAGTAGGTAGGATGCATGTTCGGAAATTTTCACTGAGATTCAGACAAACCCATAGTTAAGATTGCTAACCGTGATTTTGATGTATGATGTTTCCGAAAATATCTAAGAGACTATGAACAAATTTAAGTTGTCAAGGACGGGAATACATACAAGCTTTGCCAAACTAGCATCCCAAAGTACCTTTGATCCATAGTTTTTTGCATACAAACTTTTGTCCTGCGTTGGCCGTGACTAAAGCAGATTTATGTTGTTACTTGGGTGACAAAGGACGGAAATACATATCCCCTTTGCCAAACTGGCGTCCCAAAGTATCTTTGATCTATAATTTTTTTCATACAGACTTATATCCCGCGTTGGGTGAATAAAGTAGATTTATGTTGTTACATGGGTGACAAAGGATGGAAATGCATACCCTCTTTCCCAAACTAGCGTCCCAAAGTGTCTTTGATCTATAGTTTTTTTCCATAGAGACTTTTGTCATGCATTGGCCATGAACCCGTGACTAAAGTAGATTTATGTTATTATTACTTGGGTGACAAGAGGGTTCAGGGTGGTCAAGGTGCGTAGGTTTAATTGGGGGATGAGAAAGTTGCAATCGGTTGATTTTTTCTCGATAGCAATGCATGGGTATTCAACTATGTATCCCTTTATGTACCCAAATGCATATATTGTGCATGTATGATACTTTAACAAATGGATAATTAAGTTATTTGTTAAGATGGATCTTGATAGCATCATATACGTGAGTTTTCTTCCATGACAACACACGGACTCATGAGCTAAGCATGGAAGAAGTTTTTTCTCTCGTTGCAACGCACGAGCATGTTTGCTAGTAAAAATTAAAGCAAATAAATTAACTTGTGAGTCGCATCCATGACTGGTACCCCTAAAAAACACATGTATGGCTTTGTGAGGTGGCACGTCTTGTTTCGCTCGTGGCAACCCCGGTGATGACTTTGGCGATGTTGGACATGTTGCTTGTTCAGTGTGCCTCACTTGTTCGGAGCTTGTGGGTTTAGCTGTATGTATCCTTTATTTAGGACGAGCATCTCTTGTCCCTCTGCTTCAGGCATCATCACGCCACCTTGCATTAGTGTCATGTCTTGTACCCTAATTTGTATCCATTCTAATTCCTTTATTAGTCAAAATTAAACAAACTTCGGGTATTCGCGAAAAAATGAGTACATGCAATACATGATGATATCAACAATTGAGATGATGTGGAAATACGTATGTGAAGGTAAATCTAGTAATGAGTGATAGCTATTTAGATATAGAAAATTACAACGGTATCAATTGGTATATGTAGGCAGAAATGAAAAGAGAAGGAGACAGTTCCACATCATCTACTTGTCACTTAAGTGGTTGTTGGCCATGGCTCCCGCAACCCTGCGCCCCGGCCAGCGGCTCCACGCTGGTCTACTCCCTCCGGCAGCCATTTCTTCTGCCAAGACCAGATTCGGGGTGCTCTCTGCGTCCTCTCTCGGCTGCATTTCTTCTCCCTTCGGAGCTTTCGTTGTGCTGCCCATGGCGCTTGCGTCCGCGTCGTCAACTCCGGATCCGTCGGCCGCCTCGGCTGCCGCCGCTGCACTCGCCGCGGCTGTTCTTGCCTCCCGCGAGGCAGCCCCAGCCGATGGTGGCCGTTTGGCCCACACTGGATATCCCCCGAGGCCCGTTGGGGCTGCATCGAGCTCCCGGCCTCCCTCGGCCGGCGTTGCCGGGATGTCCAGCCTTCACGCTGTGTGCACTGCTCCAACCCCGCATGACCCTGGCCAGATGGATGGTGGGTTTGGGGGCCGTCCGCCGCCATTGCTTGGGCGTCCCTCGTCCACGACTCATGTTGGTGTCGCGTCGTCCATGACTCCTGTTGCTGTTGGCGTTGCGCTGTCGCCCTCGACTGCTGCTGTCGACACGCAACCCCGTCTCCTGCTGGTGCCGCTTCGTCGTCCTCCACTCCTGCTGAAGCCGCACCATCTCTAACTCCTACCGGCAGTGCATCAGGTTTGGACACGGAGGCATCTATTTTGTGGAGCTCCCTTGCGGACAATGAAGAAGATGAGGATGACAATGAGCTGGCCCCGCGGATGCCACGGTCGGCTACCAAATCCGCCATTCTGGGTGCTCAGTTGGGCCTGGCGTCTGAGGTGGATACGTGCGGAGGTTGGCAGAAGGTGCTGCCGAGGGGCAGCATGCGACGCCCGACGTCGCCGGCCCCTGCATGGGCTCCCCGTCTGGCCCCGGCTTGGCTTCGCGGTAGATGTTGTAGATGCCTCTATCCTAGACACCGTGCGGCGGATTGTAGAATCCGTTTAGGTGTTCTCGGTGCCTGCTGAATAGTCATCGAGCGCGTGGGTGTTGCAACGCCTGGCGTCCCCTCAACTTATTGGGAAGCGCTACTGCATCAATGTTGCCCCGCCACTCCGCTGGGCACCATGAGGCTCCAGCTCCTCGGAAGATCCAGATAAAAGCCTCGCTCCCCTCGAAGACATCTTGTCATGATTCTTGGGCCTCGATCGTTTATGCTCCTGCTGGCTCTGTGCCGTCGACGGATACGCTTGTGCGGTCTGCCTTGGAGGGGTAGGTCGAGCTGCTGCGCTCTGAGCTCATTGGCATGGGTTCCTTCCGGCTTGATAAGACGATTCAGCCTCTACGCGATGTCGTTGACACCATGCAAGGTTGGATGCTGCGGATGGGAAGCTTCTTGGAGCGAGCTGAGGCTGCATTGGACGGTCTCTCCCTGGCGCCACTTGTGTTGCAGACCGCTCATGTTTTTTGCCCTTTGGTTGTGCCTGATATTAGCTTTGAGCTCGAGAGGGGAGCCGGGCTTCATGGTTGTTTCTCCCCTCATGCAAGCACCAGCTCATCGTTGCCAGCCTTTGAGGGACCGGACAATAATGTGGCTGTTACTCCGGTGCTGCAGATCATGCCTGAGCTTCGGGACCTGTGTGGGGCTCCGGTTTTGCCTCTGTCCGTCGAACAACTGAAGGTGCCCCCCCCCCTCGGCGATCCCGATTGCAGAATTATTGCCTGCATCACCTCGGGAGTCTAGCCAAATACTTGATGTTGAGGAGTGTGGTGATTTGGATGTTGTTGTCTCTCGCTCGCCTAAGTCCATTGGGTGTCAGGCGTCAGGCAGCCTACCTCTCGGTGTCATGGAGCGTGATGTTTAAGATGTTGCTGCCCTTCCCTCGTCTGCAACCATCGAGCAGGTGATGCCTGTGAGTGACACAACCACTGAGCCAAGTGTGTTGCCACCTACTCCCAACCCAGATGCTTTCTTCGCGAAGGAACTTTGTGACTTGCTCGCCAATGTGGAAACTGCTAGACCTGGTTTGGGTAGGTCGATTGCTTGCCTCTTGACTGGGACGCCAATAAGGGGCAAACAAAAGAAGGTGGGCAAAGGAAAGAGTAGCGCCACAGGAAAGGCGTCTCTGACTGCTTGATGGATGACCTTCGATCTCTTAGCCCGTCCTTGAGAGGTGTCAGATGAGTTTGTTTCTATTTTGACTTACTCCCCCGCCACAAGCGAACGGAAATGTATAAGAGGCTTGTGGGATTGACGTGATAGGGTAGGGTTGGCTATACTGCTGGTGGCGAACTCCAAGCTAATAATCTGAAGCGCATGGATACAAGTTATCCTTGGAAGGAAAGACAATTCCGAATCTGCTTTGTGTTGTGTACAAGTGTTCTTGTCGGCGTTCTTTTGGTGTAGTAGCAATGTCGGGTCTGTGGATGTTGTGTATTCGAAGAGACTGGCGGGGTCACCTGTGCGGTTGTGGGGTTTCTTACTGTGTGAGTAGTTAGTATGTGCTTCATTTGTATTGGTTTTCACCCGGTTTTCCGTAAATTAACTGGAGAATTCTCTTCTTCTTAATTAATTCATTAATCGATGAGGCAAAACTTTTGCCTCCGTTTCAAGAAAAAAGAGAAGGAGACATATATTGGGCACAATTCATTTCTTCATTTCATTTACTTCGGGTCATGCATGTACCAACGGGGAGGAGTATACTTGAAAAAAAAAAGCTTACATTTATATATACAAATGAAAAAGTACAAAACTGCCACTCACGGCATGGACCACTAGCGGCCGGGGAGCTAGGACACATGTTGTGTTTTTCACGGGCCGGGTAGTGTTGTTGCGTGTTCTTGATTTTCGGCATAATATTTTGTGGTCATGTTTTTTTTCCCTTTTCCTAATTTAACTGTGTATCCTTATTAATGTCTTGAGTAACTGTAGATCATGTTATTGGGTTGTCACTCTTGAGAATGTGTCGGTCTATTGAAAATTATAGTCAAGACATTAAAAACATTTGAGTGATTACTACGGTACGCATTAAAGAACATATATCTCATATTGATATTTTTAAATCAAGCATGCCACATGATTCAATTGAATGATTATTTTGGTATACGCATCCATGCAGTCTGTGCCGGTGTACCTATCGGAGATGGCACCTGCGCATCTCCGCGGCATGCTCAACATTGGTTTCCAGCTCATGATCACCATCGGCATCCTGGCAGCGGAGCTCATCAACTACGGCACTAACAAAATCAAAGGCGGCCATGGTTGGCGCGTCAGCCTGGCTCTCGCGGCTGTGCGGTGCCTGCGGTGATCATCACGGTCGGCGCACTCTTCCTCCCGGACACCCCCAACTCACTGATGGAGCGAGGCCACCCGGAGGCGTCGCGTCGGATGCTACGCCGTATCCGCGGCACCGACGACATCGGCGAGGAGTACGCGGACCTAGTGGCGGCGAGGGAAATATCAAAGCAAGTACAGCATCTGTGGCGCAACATCCTGATGCGCAAGTACCGCGCGCAGCTCACCATGGCTGTGCTCATCCCCTTCTTCCAGCAGGTCTCCGGCATCAACGTCATCAACTTCTATGCGCCGGTGCTATTCGAGACCCTAGGTTTCAAGGGAGACGCGTCGCTTCTCTCGTCGGTGATGACTGGCGGCGTCCTCGTGCTCGGGTCGATGGTGTCGATGTTCACCGTCGACAGGCTGGGGCGGAGGAAGTTGTTCCTGCAAGGCGGCGCGCAGATGCTGGTGTCCCAGATCGCGGTGGGAACTCTGATCGCGGTGAGGTTCGGGACAAGTGGCGTGGGAGAGATGCCCAGGGGTTATGCGGCGGCGGTGGTGCTCTTCATCTGCGTGTACGTGGCAGGCTTCGTGTGGTCGTGGGGGGCGCTGGGGTGGCTGGTGCCGAGCGAGATCTTCCCGCTGGAGATTCGGTCGGCGGGGCAGAGCATCACCGTGTCGGTGAACATGCTCTTCACCTTCGTCATCGCGCAGGCCTTCCTCACCATGCTCTGCCACCTGAAGTTCGGGCTCTTCTACTTCTTCGCCGGCTGGGTGGTGATCATGACCGCCTTCGTCGCGCTCTTCCTTCCGGAGACCAAGAACGTGCCCATGGAGGAGATGGTGCACGTTTGGAAGGGACACTGGTTCTGGAGCAGGTTCATCGGAGACGCTGACGACGTCCACACCGGTGTCAATGTGTTAGCATTAACCTAGATTATGAATTTGTAATGAGTCGTTCGTGGATGCATTTGCTTTGCTTTGTTGATTAATTTGGTGTGAACATACGCACAATATGCATCACTGCAGGAAAATAGTTATGAACAAGGGTGCGTGAAAGTTAGTAATCCACGTGCCAGTGCCAGAACTATGAGTTGATTTTATGATCTTATGGGTTTCAGCTCTAGTCTACCTTATTTTCTTGTTGTTGAATCAGTTGCCGCAAATTGGTGTGATCACAACACGAGGTGGACAATGCTTCATAAGTCTTGTGCTCATGGCCACTGGGTTCTGACTTCTGACAGGTGTTTCCGTTGGTTGAAGTTCGTATCAAGCGCTAGCAAATGAAGATTTCTCAGATCAATCGAATCCATATGCTCTAGCGTTTGGTCTGTCCTCTAATGGAGCTCCCTTCTTATCTTTGGATCCGTGAATCCAAAGCTTTGCGAGCAGATAAACACGGTCGTATTTTCTTAGAGCGGATCCGCATGCTCGGCTTAAAATGGAGGCCCTTACGAGTTCAACAAAAAGTAGATCCAGAGAAATGAAAATAAGTACGGTACGCCGAGTACGCGTCTGTTCTGATCTCAAGTTCATGTGAGTTCAGGTGAATACTAAAATCAAAATAAATTGAAAAGAAATATCCAAAGATTATATCTTATTTTTGTGTGGAACACTAACAAATATTTTGATACCTTGCAAAATTTCATCACCAGATAACATTTTAGGAGAATGTGGCAGAAAAAACAAAATTGATGCTCCAAAATGCTATTTGCGAACGCATTTTGGAGCATTGATCTTGTTTTTCTTTGCCACGTCTTCCATGAATGTCATTTCATGATGAAATTTTGCAAGTTATCAAAAAATTGTAAATGTTTCACAAAAAAAACAGAAATTTATGAATTTGTTTTAAAAAAAATATGATTTTAGTGTTCACACGATCTCATGTGAGCTCAGAATTAGAACAACACTTTCGGATACACCGGCCGATACAATGCCACCATAGCGACACAACGCCTGACAGGACAAAGCAAAGGGATGCAAATATAAAAATGCAGGACTCCATGCCTGCACGTGACTTCACGCTGCCGACTCCCATGGTCTGTGTTATCTTTCACCCTATGCATTTTGAAACCGAGCTGAAAACCCATACCGAAAATAAAATGAACCAAACCAATTTTTCGGTTTTTATGATTTCTGGCTTCAATATGATATGAACTTTCCATGCCATTTTAAATTTGGGTTTTTATGGTATATACCAAAAATCAAAGAGTTAACAAAGAAACTGAAGTAAGAAATATATTTATATTTCTTGAGGCGAACAACCATACAAGTAGTCAATTTCTTTTACAAGAGACTGATTCCCGGCTAATACATCCATTTTATTTTAGCATAGCTCTTTTGTAAAAAATATATTAAGCCCATCCATACCCATCAAGTCATGAATCCATCCATGCATATATAAGTTATATATATAGTTATATACTATTTTTATAGAAAAAGTATGTGTTTTGAGTAATAAATTTGTAAATTATTATTATCTCACTAGCAAAACGTGCCCATGTGTTGCAACTGGAGGAAAAAAATCACCCCTCATACACACACCTGACAACATCAGCAAAGAATATTCATAAAAAAATTATGGGCACAATTTCAAACAATATGAAAATCAACGTTAAGCCACTGGTTTACGTAAAGCTTGTATCAGCAATTTAGTGTGCATCATTATATAGGGGTTGGTAGTGAGGATGATTAACATTTAGCATATCCTATTGTGCCAATAATAGATTTTGTGAGAGCACCAAACTGACATATCTACTAAATTTAAATTGGGTAGCAAACATACATAATATGCATTTCCAAAATACCCCATATAGAAATAATATTAATTAAGGTTGCATCCTAAACCAATTTTAAAAATTATTAACATTCAATATAATAGCATATTTGAAATATAAATATTTATTTGAGGTATTTTTATATATAACATGTTAGATTTGAAGTTAGGGTTTGAAAGTTATGGCCTTAAAAAACATTTGAATCTGCACGGAAAAAGAAAGGCTAAAGATACAGTTGGTGGGCCGAATTGTGTGCAGCTGCTAAGTGACGCCTGGGCGAGTAATTATATCCTACGTCCACCAGTATAAAGAGAGAAAAGGGAGAAAATTAACCCACGTCTCGCGGCTCCAGCCACTGCACTGCATGTGTGCTTACGTTATATAAGGGGTTTAACTTAAATGAACGAAATCTGGCGCGAGTTCTGAAGAAAAATATGAATCGTTTTTTAACTTATGGGTGGCATATATTGGGTAATTTATAGCAACTCTAAGGAGAGTTTTTATGACGTACCGTCAGAAGCACTCCTCGTTTTATTATTAGGGGTAGAGGGGTAGATTTTCACATTCCCGTCAACTTTGATTATTATGGTATATATGGAAACCATAACAAAATAATTTGATATATACCGAAACCAAACCATATCTTAATTTCATGCCGCATTTATCAAAAAAATTAATATCGTATAAATGGATAAATCGCACAAACCGACCCATGTGAACCAAATAAACCGAATGGACAAAATAAGGGTACTTTTGCAGTTTTTGACGGATGCTAATGAGGCCTAACCATCCAGATCAAGATGAGGTGTCCAGCTCTAAGGAGGGCTTCACAGCAGGCCACTTCATGTCACCGTTCCTTAACTAAATAGGCCTTTACTAGGAAAATTGTCCGTGCGTTGCAACGGCAGAAAACGATGGAGTGCAGAACCGACTGCGAGGTATCGTTGAGTGATTTTATGGGAGGCCACCATCAAGGGGGGCGTTGGCAAGGAGGGAATTAACCTGGGGAAGAAGAGATTGCAATTTATAAGGAGGACCTGGGGGAGGCCAATGGCACGGTTCCGAACGGTTGGAACAGATCAATAGAGCTAGTCATCAACCCACAACTGCGTGAGCTAGAAATTTTCAAGACTTTTTTTATACTGAGTGAGTTTATATGTATCGTAGTCAGGATTAATAATGCTCAGGAGTATCTGACATTAAAAAGGAGGCATCTTATTCTTTTATTATGTAGGCACTTCGTCGCAACCAAATAATATAGATGCAAAAATGCATTGAAGGGAGATGAAAGTGCTCCAAATAGGTCATGCGAGATCCAAAGAGGTTGACATCCTATCTGAAAAATGAATACAGGAACATTGTATTGTTTTTTATGTGTAGTCATTCTCAAAGAAACCACTATAGAGCAGCGGCATGGCAGATTAGTTGGTGCCATCAGGAAAAAGTACATTATATGGCTCATCCAAACATAAAAGTTACATCCTATATGAATTAAATTTTTCTGGGCACTGTAAAATTGTTACCTTGGAATAAGAGAAATGTCAAAGTTAAGCAAAAGATAAGGCAGCAACAAAAAAGACAGTTAGAATGTAGATTGCTCAATATTGATCGCCGACCACTAATTCAGGAAGTGCATAGAGCTGCAGATATAAATGATAATTAAGAGTGTTGAGTGCTCAATATCGATCATGAATGATTAACTGTTAGGAGCTAGGGTTCTGCCCGGTCTTGGCCGTCGGCAGTAGGGGAAGGAGGGGGCTGGGCGTGGCGATGAGCGGCCGCGCCGGTGGCTGGGCGCCGTCACGGGAGAGGAGGATGGCGGCGGCAGCGCAAGAGGCAGGGGGCGGATAGGGTTCCGGCTCCTCTGGGAGCCGGGTAATAGAGATAATCTTCTTATTGCTTAATTCCAAAAAAAGAGGCTTACAGCCTATATTTATAACCTAGATAACTTGCAGAAGAATTAACCTAAGATAACTTACATAAGAATTAACCTAAGATAACTTGTGGGCTAAGATTGCCCGGTGGGCCTAGCTAAACCGGCCATAACACTTCTCCCCGCCTGCACAAACAGCTTGTCCTCGAGCTGTAAGGTGGGGAAGCGCTTGCGGAACTCCTGGAGGCGATCAACCAGCGTCAAACACCTTCTCGACAGCTGGGGCGGCCAGGTCGGCTGCGACGGTGTCCTCCGGAATGTAGTCGGCAACCTCCAGGTAGAAGAGTCGCGGACAGGCATGGTCGGGCGTGTAGGGCTCGTCGCAGTTGAAGCATAACCCTTGGTGACGATGCTCGAGCAGTTCGGCTGATGTGAGCCGGCGGAACTGCCGCGCAGCGGTCACAACGAGGGGTGTCGCAGAAGCCTGCGCAGGCCGACCCTACGCGGAATCCGGCCCGGGTAGCAACCCGGCGGTCCGGGACGGTGATTCCAGCTGGATGGCCACCGCGCGGCGCTCGAACGCGCGGGCGTAGTACATGGCCGTCTGAAGGTCTTGTGGCCCCTTCATCTCGACGTCCACGCGGATGTGGTCGGGAAGGCCGCCGACGAAGAGCTCCGCCCGCTGTAAGGCCGTCACACCAGGCGCGTGGCATGCTAGTGCCTGGAAGCGGTCGGCGAAATCCTGCACCGTGGAGGTGAACGGTAGGCGGCCCAACTCGGCCAAGCGGCTCCCGCGTACCGGTGGTCCGAATCGAAGAAGACATAGCTCGCGGAAGCGATCCCATGGTGGCATGCCGCCCTCGTCCTGCTCGAGGGCGTAGTACCATGTCTGGGCGGCCGCGCGAAGATGGTAGGAAGCCAGCCAAGTGCGCTCCGACGCGGGCGTGCGCTGTCCACGGAAGAACTGGTCACACTGGTTGAGCCAGTTAAGCGGGTCGTCGGAACCGTCGTACGTGGCGAAGTCGATCTTTGCAAACCGGGGCGGCTGCTGGTGTGGCGCTCCCTGGCCCACTGCCTCGGCGGTACGGAGGGCTGATGACGAAGCTCGGTCTAGGGTGGAAGGGCCGGCGTAGTCCCCTGTGGCTCCCGACGCCTCGGGCTGCAACTGGAACCCTGACGGCGGCCGGCCCTCCGTGGAAGCTGACGGCGACCCGTGGAGCCAGCCAGGAAGTGGTGACGGTGACGAAGGGAAACGGACCTCCTGGATCGGAAGGCCGCTCGGCGAGGACCGGCCCAGGCTAGGGTTGGGCGGGGGCGGTGGTGGAACCTGCACCGTTGCCACCGGGAGGGATGGCGCGGTGAGGGACGACGCGGGCGGCGGGGCCCACGTCGGCCACTGCGGTCCCTGGGTGGTGGCGGGCGGCGCGGTTGGCGCCGCGAACGGCGTCGGCCACTGCGGCCAAGGCGGCGTCGAAGCCGCCGTTGGGGAAAGCGCTGGGTAGCCGCCGGTACTGAGTACCATGGCAGCGCCTGCTGGCCCGCGGACGCGGCCGGATGAAGCGGTGGAGGCGGCCCGTACGGGCCCGCCAAGTAGAGGCGGATGCCCTGGACCGCGACGACCAGGTCATTGAGCACGCCGGCCATGGCCTCTAGTGTGAATTGCGGCGGCGCTGGGGGAGGCGACGGCGGTGGTTGCTGGAGGGGGGTTTGTGGCTGGCCCTGGCCCGGCGTGGTGCCGGGTGCGGGGGAGATTGGCGCCGATAGGGAGGCTGTGGTGCCCGGCAACGCAGCGGCGGCGTTGGTGGAATTGGTGGCAGCGGCGATGGGGGAGGTGTTGGGCAGCGGTGGCTGCCGTGGTGGCGGGTTTGGAGGCGGTGAAGACATGGTCGAAACCCGGGTATCTGATACCAAGGTGTTAGGAGGTAGGGTTCTGCCCGGTCTTGGCCGTAGGCAGTAGGGAAAGGAGGGGGCTGGGCGTGGCGATGAGCGGCCGCGCCGGCGGCTGGGCGCCGTCGCGGGAGAGGAGGATGGCGGCAGGAGCGCAAGAGGCAGGGGGCGGATAGGGTTCCGGCTCCTCTGGGAGCCGGACAATAGAGATAATCTTTTTATTGCTTAATTCCAAAAAAGTCTTATAGCCTATATTTATAACCTAGATAACTTACAGAAAAATTAACCTAAGATAACTTACATAAGAATTAACCTAAGATAACTTGTGGGCTAAGATTGCCCGGTGGGCCTAGCTAAACCGGCCATAACATTAACTCAAGAAGTGCAAAACTTGAGAGCAACTTACAGGTCAGATCCGCAAGAATACCAAAATCACCCGCAAACTATTTGTGACGTGGAGCATCCGTGATAGAGAAAACTGATTTTGTGAATTGAAGACCGTAATATTGAATAAGATATGTGGCACAACATGTACAAAATCGCAAGTTGGTCAAGGGATCGAACTTTAAAAAAATGATAACTATAATTAAAAGTATCTCATTTAACAGCTTCAGGTCATCTAAATCTCGCAATGAAAAACCATAAATACATGCATACATGTTATATTTTTGTATTTTTCTCTGTCCATTTAGTGTCTCTCCAAAACTAAAAAAGGGCTAAAACATTTTATAAAAAGTTCCGACAACAAAGTAAATAATTTACAGCAAGGACATATTATACGGATATTCTCTACCAAAATTCAAGCCTAGTTAAGTTTCTTCTTTGCTTGAATGAAACATCACCAAAAATCCTAAAACATATATATTCTTTAAAATTCAGTAATCCATGTCACACAACCGGAAGAGAGAAGAACATGCATATAACTGCTAGTCGGAGGTCATCAAACTAACAAGTTCAGTGTTTCAATTAGTTATCTTTTGAACACTCGTATCCTTGTAATTTGGAACTAATCAAGCCGAAAATAGGAACTAAAATTATGCACTCTCTCATGAAATAAATTTGTCAAATCTCAAATTTAACTAATTAGAATAAGCAAGTACTAAGCTCGCATGAAACATATTAGTGCAAGTATGCTAGGCTTTGCTTTGTTTCCACTGTATCTACAATTCTAAATAAGACAGCAATACTTGAGCTTACCACTGCGTATGCAGATTAGTAGGATTTGTTTCCGCCACATCATCGGCAATAGCTAGTGATGACAATTGTGATCTGACCATCAGATCGCACAAAGACCTGGTGTCACCAGTGCTACGAGAGCCTGGATGTGAAGGCGTGCTAATATGGTTATGCCCAGCCAGCATGGAGGGAAATTGTCTTTGTCAAGCCTGTACATCAGCTACGGTACTGGCATCTCTAACCGGCCTTGTTGGGAGTGCATGAGACAATGGAGAACGGTTGTACGCACATAGCTGCAGCATATTCAGCCCAGCATTGTTGAGAGTCTTGAGACAATGTAGAAGTAATACAGATTTTATGTCAAATTAAAATCCTAGAATGTCCCTTACAATGTTTGGACGACCGACGCACCTGTAAAAGATATAGAATATAAGATGTCGAGAAGAATTTATCTGACAGCCTGCAGAAAACTACAAAATCTGAAGCCTAAATTTATCAGTGTAGGAGACAATTGAAAGAAAGAATCAGATACATGCATAGTTAGCTTGTTAGTTGATAATTTATTGAATATTTAATTAAATTCAGCAACGTTTTAGGTAATCAGTAACCATCTGTAGAAGAAGCTCTAATGTGTTGATGTATGCAGAATAATTGCTTAAATAGGAAATAATATGACAGACTGGCTGCTAGATCAAAGAAGCATGTCACTGGTAGATGTCATGGAGGAGATGAGGAGCTGCGGCAGGTCATACTCGCGAGGACAAATCGACGATGCCAAGGTCTTTCAGGCAGGAGCGCACAGCAGGACGGAGGTACAGCCGGAACGCATCGTAGAGGCGAGAGGGCTGCATCGTTCGCATTCGAACTCCACATTCGCAAAAATCTTTTCAGCTTCTCATTTCCACAACCTGCGTGGCGTGGCATGGCGAGGCGGGCGGCGGAGGAGGAGCGCGTGTGGATGTCTCTCTTGTTCTCATACTTATAGAAGTGGGGAAAGAACTTCCCTTATAAAGAGGTCAAACTCCCTCTAAACTAGCAATGTGAGATTAAATTTTAGTTTCACCTCTTGCCTTGCACGAATGGGCTGCGTGGGCCTCTAGGATTTATTAAAAATTTCTGAAACTCCTATTGGGCTAGGCCCAAAATAGACAAAATTTCAGCAATCCCCCACCAGATCCGAGAGGCACACAAAAATTGCCTTTGGTTCCAAAACACTGTTTTATATACCGCTACTGCAGTGGAGACTGTTAAGTTGAACTTTCACCTAGAACTCTATGCTACACTACCTTGAATTGCAAGTTTTCTGCGAATCTAACTTCACATAAAGCCTTAACCGATACGTGGCTACCGTGGGTCTTCCCCGCGGGTGGAGCTTATGCGTCATACTCCGTGACCTTTCATGAGTTTACTAGAGAGAACCCTACTCTCATAGATTGCGACGTTTGACAATCAGACTCATATAGGTGTGTTCTTCAAAAGATGTTCTGCATGATAACATCTCTGCTTAAATGAGCCACTTAGAACACATTAAGATAACATCAACCTGCCATGCAGATTAGGAGAGTATTGCATCTTCATGGAGTGGTATTGTGAATAGTAAGGATACTCTCCTCTCAGTTGATCAACAACTTGTCTTCCTTATCTAATTCACGGGATCTCCGGTCACAAAGAATAGATTACCACTATGAACAACTCATATTGTGGGTCTCATGCCCATCTCCCTTCATACATTATCTATCACGTTACGTGATAGACCTTTAGTAAAAGGATCTGCCAGATTTTTAGACGTTTGGATATAATCCAATGCAATAACTCTGGAGTTTTTCATTTTTTTGACAGACTTTAACCTTCTCTGAACGTGTCTTGATGACTTCATGTTATCCTTTGAGCTGCTCACTTTCGTGATTACAGTTTGATTGTCGCAGTTCATAAGGATACCCGGTACAGGTTTCTCAACAACCGGCAAGTCATTCAAGAGCCGACGAAGCCAATCTGCTTCGACCGTAGCTGTATCTAGTATTGCGAGTTCTGCTTCCATTATTGACCTCGTTAAGATGGTCTGCTTGCAAGACTTTCAAGAAACAGCGCCACCTCCATGAGTGAATACATATCCGCTCGTGGCCTTTATCTCATCAGCATCTGAGATCTAGTTTGAGTCACTATACCCTTCAAGCACCTTTGGGTGCCCAGTGTAGTGAATTCCATAATTCGCAGTGCCTTTCAAATAACGCAAAACTCTCTCTAGAGCTTTCCAATGCACATCTTCTGGTTTTGAAACAAACTGACTCAGTTTGCTAACAACAAAAGAGATGTCAGGTCTTGTAGCACTGGCTAAGTACATACGCGAGCCAATAATCTGAGAATACTTCAATTGGTCTCTAGCAATTCTTCGATTCTTTCGAAGCAACACAATAGCATCATATGGTGTTGGAGAGGGCTTGCAGTCACTGTAGCCAAAGCGACTCAAGATCTTTTGCACATAGTAAGATTGAAGCAATGTAATCCCACCATTATCGTCTCTCAACAACTTGATGTTCAGAATGACATCAGCCACTCCTTCATCTCAAAACAGCGAGATAGGAAATCCTTGACCTCCTAACATTCAGATTTGTTCCAAAAATCAGTATGTCATCAACATACAAGCAAAGGATAACTCCCTCGCCCCCACCATGGCGATAATACACACATTTGTCAGCTTCCTTTACAGCAAAGCCTGCAGCTGTTAAAGTTCTTTCAAACTTCTCATGCCACTGTTTAGGTGCTTGCTTGCGTCCATACAAAGACTTCAGCAACTTGCACACTTTTCCTTCCTGACCATCTAGTACAAACTCATCTGGTTGTTCCATATAAATTTCCTCGTCCAACTCTCTATTTAGGAAAGCAGTCTTAACATCCATTTGATGAACGAGTAGACCAAGTGAGGCAGCTAGTGAAAGTAGAACTCGAATAGTGGTCAGTCGAGCCACAGGTGAGTAAGTATCAAACAAGTCTTCACCTTCCTTTTGGGTATAACCCTTAGCCACGAGCCGAGCCTTGTACTTTTCAATAGTACCATCAGGCCTAAACTTCTTCTTGAATACCCATTTGCATCCTATAGGTTTGCACCCATAAGGACGATCAGTTATCTCCCAAGTTTCATTCGCCAAGATGGGATCCATCTCGCTACGAACCGCTTCCTTCGAGTAGTCAGCATCTTTAGATGCATAGGCCTCTAAAATAGAACTGGGAGTGTCATCTATGAGATACACAAGAAAATCATCACCAAAGAACTTTGCAGTCCTCTGTCTCTTGCTCCTAGTAGGAACTTCATTGTTCTCCTCCACAGGACTTTGAAAGTGTTCCATCGAAATGGCAGGTTCGGTAATTGTAACTTCTTCCTGATTCGATGAACTAGACATCTCCTGATTAGATGAGGTAGCCATATCCTTCATGGGAAAGATATCTTCAAAGAAAGTCGCATCATTCGACTCCATGATCGTACTGACATGCATGTCAGGTACCTCAGATTTTACAACCAAGAATCTATAGCCATTGCTATGGAAAGCATATCCCAGAAAAACACAATCCACGGTCTTTGCTCCAAGCTTCCGCTTCTTTGGAATTCGAACATTGACTTTCGCCAAACAACCCCATGTTCGCAGATAAGAGAGTTTTAACCTTTTCTTCTCCCATTCCTCAAATGGAGTTATCTCTATGTTCTTTGTGGGGACTCGGTTTAGGACATGACATGCTGTCAATATCGCCTCCCCCCACCATGCCTTGGAGAGACCCGATGTGTCTAACATGGCGTTAACCAAATCAGTTAGAGTACGATTCTTTCTTTCGGCCACCCCATTTGACTGAGGTGAGTAGGGAGGCATCCTCTCATGGATTATACCATGTTCCGCACAAAAAGCATCAAATTCATTGGAAAAATACTCTCCACCACGGTCGGACCTAAGCCTCTTGATTTTTCGATCAAGTTGGTTTTCCACTTAGCTTTATAGATCTTGAAAAAGTTCAAAGCCTCATCTTTAGATTTCAGAAGATACACACGGCAGTATCTAGTGGAGTCATCAATTAACGTCATGAAATATTTCTTTCCACCTTTTGTCAAAACACCATTCATTTCACATAGATCTGAATGTATGAGCTCTAGTGGTGCAACATTTCTCGTTTCTGTAGTCGTGTGAGACTTACGAGGTTGCTTAGCTTGCACACAAACTTGACACTTAGATCCCTTGACAGTGGTGAAACTAGGGATTAAGTTCAACTTCGCTAGTCGCGACATGCAACCAAAGTTAACATGACAAAGACGTGAATGCCACACATTTGATTCACTATTGTTGCAAACATGATTAACAACTTTATTGCAAATGTCTGATAAAGATAAACGAAACAGGCCTCCTGACTCATAGCCTTTACCAACAAAGGTTTCATACTTGGATATTACAAATTTATTCGACTCAAAGACAAGCTTATAGCCATCTCTACACAGAAGAGATCCGCTAACAAGATTTTTATTGATGGAGGGGACATAATGCACGTTCTTCAGCCGCACAATCTTCCCCGAAGTAAACTTCAGATCGACCGTGCCAACACCACGAACAGAAGCACTTGAACCGTTTCCCATCATCACGGTTGAAGTCCCTGCGGTCTGATAATACGAAAACATGGAAATATCACCGCATACATGCACATTAGCACCCTGTCAATCAACCAATTAGGAGAATGACATACTGAAAGAATAGTGGGAAATATACCATACACAGCATCCTTCATGTTAGTGTCTCCAATGACAACATTAGCGGTATTGCCGCCTTTCCCAGGGTGACGCTTGTCATAGCAATTAGGGCAACTAGGTGCCCAATGACCAGGATCCCTACACACATGACAAACACCTTTCTTCTTGTCATTCTTCTTCTTGAAGTTCTTGTGCTGGACAACCTTGTTCTTCCCATCAAACTTTGCTTTACCATCAAACTTGCCCTTGTTCTTGAACTTGTGGGGCTGGAAGTTCTGCTTCTGTACCACATTGGCACTAGATCCTCCCTCAATACCTCGAGCACGTGTGTCCTTTGCTCTCGCCTTTTCTTCCACATCAAGAGTGCCAATGAGATCCGGGACGGAAAACTCCTGCCTCTTATGCTTCAGCAAGGTAGCAAAGTTCCTCCATGAAGGAGGAAGCTTAGTGATGATACCTCCGGCAACAAACTAGTCCGGTAGCATACAACCGAAGTGCTCAAGTTCTCTAGCAAATGACTGTATCTCATGAGCTTGCTCAACCACGGAGCGCTCTTCAGTCATCCTGTAATCATAGAATTGCTCCATGATGTACAGCTCAGTGCCAGCATCCGAGACCCCAAACTTGGCCTCGAGTGCATCCCAGATATCTTTTCCATTATCAATTGACGCATAAGCATCAACTATGTTCTCACCACGAACACTCAAGAGAGCAGCCTTAAACAGAGTATCCATTTTCTGAAAGGCTTGTGCCTGTTGAGCATCAAGCTCTCCTTCAGGTTTGCCAAGAGTGGCGTCATAGCAACTCATGGTTGAAACCATAAGACTGCTCTCACGCGCCACCTCTTATAATGGATACCCTCAAACATAGGAGGTCTCATGGAAGCAGCAAAACCACTCGGGGTAAATTGCCTATAATAAGTTTTTTGGATTGTTGGAAATATGAGCAATTTATTGAATGATTTTATTAACAGAAATACTAAATAAAGCATGACCAGTGTAGTAGTGATAAAACAAGCCATGCGATTTGACAAAGAGAAGGTAAACACCATCTTCATATATGAACTGTAACTAAACATATCTAGAGAAGACAATGTGGCAAGTTGCATATATGAAATAGAGTCTAACATATCTAGGGCAAATACTAGAACAAGGAACTGTAGCAGGACCTCTAATAGAAAGGAGAAGAACACGTACGAGACAGCAGCAGCAGAAGCGCTGGACTTGGGGTCGGTGTCCTCGCCTGCCATGTCGTCGAGGAGGTCGTGGACGTCGGTGAAGAAGTCGTCGTCGGGGAAGTAGTCGTCGGTGACCGGATCGTCCATGATGAAGCAGCCAGTAGTCGCGCTGAGCGCTTCCCAAAAACCTTATCACCCTTCTCCCGTACAGGACTCAAAAGGTGCGGTTTCGGAGGCCTACTGTCCTGACGTGTGGTGCACGCCGCAAGCCGGAATGAGGAAGACATCAGCAGCTCAGAAATGGAACCGATGGCGAGGGAAGGAGTAGTTCTGGTGCATCTCTCTGGGAGGAGCGACCTCTTTTTTATAGGCGCAAGAGAAGGAGGCGAGAGGGCAGCGACGGGAGGTGAAATGAAGAGACGGAGATGAAGTGAACAGCCAGCAGCCGAAGGGCTGCACTGTTCGCATTCGAACTCCACATTCGCAAAAATCTTTTCAGCTTCCGTGTGACCTTTCGTATATCCATAGTGCGTGGCAAAAATTTAGACATCGGCTCGGCTCATTCCCGCAACCCGCGGCGTGTCGTGACGAGGCGTGGCGTGGCGTGGCGAGGTGGAGGAGGAGCGTGCGTGGATGCCCCTCTTGTTCTCATGCTCATACAAGTGGGGAAAGAACCTCCCTTATAAAAAGGCCCAACTCCCTCTAAACTAGCAATGTGGGACTAAACTTTAGTTCCACCTCTTGCCTTGCAGGAATGGGCTGCGTGGGCCTCTAGGATTTATTAAGAATTTCTAAAACTGCTATTGGGCTAGGCCCAAAATAGACAAAATTCCAGCAGCCACTGCCTCCTCTGCCCTCGCTTCAGATCAGAGGGGGGATGGAATAGGGAGTGCAGCGGGAGAAGGGGGGTAGAAGATGGAGAAAGGGGAAAAGAAGAGGGGCGTCCGGCGAGCCAGTGCGTCACTGGCGACCAGGTTGGAGAGGCTGCGGCTAGCTTCTCTGCTTTCTTCTCTTTCTCCGTTCCACAAAGCGCTCACGCAAACGAAGTCCGTCGCTCCCCTGTTAGCTGGCCGCCGGCTCCCCATCCCTGTCGCCGGCGCAGGCTATCCGTAACAGAAGTGGAGCACATCGGAGGATTTTGCAACGCCGTGCCGTATCCCGCCGCTCAGGAGCCGCGGATGCCCTGGACCCGCCCGAGAAGATGCGCTTAGGTCTTCCTCGCTGTCAACGGCGACCGATGGGCGGCGGCAGGCGGATGTGGAGAGCACGCATCAGCCATTGCATCTGGGCTCGAGACCACCATGGGTGCTGGCCCTCTGCCTCTGTCCATCGAGATGAGCGCGGGGAGTGCAGATCCCACCATATGCGGCGTTGGTGGTTGCGGAGGCGAGGAAGGGTGGTGGTGCAGGGGCAGGGCCGGCCGAAAGGGAGTGGAGGCGCAGCAGTCGGTAGGGAGGAAGAGGATGAGTGGCTAGGAGGTGGAGGCAGTGGGTCGGGGTGTATTTTACAAAAACGAAACGTTTTTTTAGCCACTTAGAAAAGGACTGCGGGTTGATTCTTATAAAAACTCATGGACTTTTTTACAAAAGCCCCGTGACGGTGAGCAGTAGGGCAGAAGAGATAATCGCTTATTATTAGGGAAAGATCTAGAAACCTTTCTGCAGAAAATAATCCCCCCCCCTACGTCACCTGCCTCACGTCATCCTCCCCGGGGCGACTCAGGGGTGGTCTAGGTCATGCCACCTCTGTCCTTCCTTCCCCCTTCCCTCGCCGTCGCCGGAGGCAGCTATCGCAATCCCTGCACTATAACCAAGGAGGGTGGTGGCTAGGCCTTCGGCCTCTCCTTTTTCAGGAGAGGGCCATGGGCTCAGAGGCAACGGCAACGACGATGAGGACGGCGTCATCCCAGCCGTAGGGGACATCCACCGGTGCGATGGACCATGTCTCTTCAGCTGCACTAGCAGCAAGGCCATGGTGAGCAATTGTCAGGGGCATGGGTGGATGCCACGTGATCCCTCTCTTCGAGCTGAAGATGTCTCCAACATCGCGCGATGTTCCCATTGTTCGTTTCTAATCTCCGGCGTCCTTCTCCTGTGGGATCCGGCTGGTGACTTTTGTGGGTGCTGGGCTAGGTGCTTACAACGAGGAAACCTGGTATGGACATGGCTGCCTCAAAAATGACCAAAATTAATGCAAAAGTAGATCTCTTAAATGTGATTCCAATTAACAATAATTTCACGAATTATTTTATGTTGGAAACAAGATACAACACCACTTTCTGTTATTTGCAGAATTCTGCGGACTTATACAAGCCACGTGTCAAGATGGGATGACAAAATAGAATATGCATCTGTACAAATATAACAAGGGCAAGTTGTAGTGATCCAACATATCTCACCTGTTCAACCTCGTCTATCCAATGGTCTATATCGCTCCGGTGTTTAGTATTAAACATGGTTAACACTTAACATATTTACCACCCTCCCCTAATATCATGCATATTATCAACGTGAACGTTAATTAAGTAATTACATCTTGAATGGTATTAACGTGAAATTTATATTACCTAATATTAAGTGTAATTATTATCTAACATGAATTGCATTGCACGTACACAGAGGTATACATGTGTGTGGGTACAAGCAGCATCATGATATCCAAGCATCATGTATAATGTGTTTGCCATGCATCCCACACATATATGCACCAAATTTTATAAAGGCATACAATAGCTCTTTAGATGTCGTCAGATTTGAGATTCAACAACCGAGGTATCCCTTGAACTTTTCCGAACCAAGCTGTTTTGCAACGCATGTCAAATGAGGTGGGCCTCGGCCTTCAGGCACACCTGCAAAAGCCGAAGTTGGACCTAAGACCGGCTGATGGTCCAGTACAATTTGGAATTAGCGGCGACCATACAGAGCCAGGACTTGACGGCCGCGGCGCACAACTTCCACTCCATTACCCTAAACGAAAAATTACACAAACCAAGCTACATCAGTACCAGGTAAATATTAAAGTTTTTTTAGTCCGAGTACATAACATACTACTCTTTCCGTTTCAAAATAAGTCTCTCAACCTTGGTACAACTTTGTATTTGAGATACTTATTATGGGACGGAGGTAGTATTTAGTTGCAACGGCTTTAGGTGTATTAATTTGGGCTCTAAGTTGCACTTTAATTATTTGGTTAAAATGAATTATAATGGGACAAATTTATTAAATTTGGCAAGTATAATAAAACTTCCCAGCATGTAATCTTCCTGTTTCTTTTTAGTCTGCATATAAGCTTTGTCGTAAGTCAATCTTGGTAGAGTATGACCAAATTTATGGCAAAAAATAGCAACATTCACAATACCAAAGCAATATCATCAGATGTAACATCGATTCAATTTTCATATTAATATTGTATAACTTTAATATTGTGTATCACTTCTAACAAAGCACATATGTCAGTAATACAGAAGTTACACAATATGAAAAATTGATTTCATGATAAATCGAATGACATTGAGTTGGTATTATGAATGACGACGTATTGAAGGAGAACCAATGTTAACATCCCTTGGGGTCAGATGTATCAAAACCTCAATGTCCATAGGTTACTTAAAAGTGTAATTTTCACTGAAAAGACAACCATATGCATGCAAAATATAGAAATCATGTTGGACTTTACAATAGTTGGTACCGAAGGAGAAGTGTTAAACAGGGAACAATCAAATGTATGTTGCATGTATGAAAATAACATAGAAGACACACATCAGATTAGATAGTAATAATAAAGTAACACCAATGTTCAAGTGGGCATATTATATTATAGGATAAAAGTTCTCACTTAGCGATAAATCATATAAATTTAGCAAAAGTTACAAGGTAATGCAAAACTATAGTTAACAATAAAAACAACAACTTATGACAAGTGATCGCAATATGAGTAGGGGGGTGGGTAAACTTTTAGTACATGCATGCTCTGTCGCACTACTAGAAAAAAGGCTGTTAGTGGCGCACCTATTTTGACTATTAATGGCGCACTATAGGTGCGCCACTATTACCAAGCTACTAGTAACAAATACTAATGGCGCACCTCTGGTGCGCCATTAGTATTGCAGGTAATAGTGGCGCACCTTGTAGTGCGCCATTACTATTGCTACAGGTGCGCCACTGGTAATTTGTTTTTTGAATGTTTTAATTTTTTTTCTGAATTTTGAAGGCGGGAAAATAGTAGTGGCTCACCGTCTAACCCCCACCGTGCGCCATTGCTATTTTTGAATTTTCAATTTGGATCTGGATCGTGATTATTTTGCCCTTTTTTGCTTGTTTTTTCGCATGATAGTTTTTCACATTTTGTTCTCGTTTTTGGATCTTGTATGTTCTTTGCCGGAGAGGAGGGCCGAGGAGAGACCGTGAGGAGGAGGAGGTCATCGGAGAGGAGCTCGCCTACATCGTCGGAGAGGAGGAGAGGTCACCGGAGAGGAGCTCGCCTACATCGCCGGAGAGGAGGGGGAGGTCGCCGGAGAGGAGTTCACCGGAGTGGAGGGGGGAGAAACCGTGAGGGCAGGGGAGGAGAGGAGGGGGGAGGAGATCATCGGAGAGGAGGGAGGAGGAGATCACCGGAGAGGAGAGAGGAGGAGCTCACCGGAGAGGAGGGAGGAGAAACCGTGAGGAGAGGGGAGGAGAGGAGGGAGGAGGAGGTCGCCAGAGAGGAGGAGGGGAGTATGGTGGAGGAGAGGCGGGGAGATGGAGTGGAGGAGAGGAGGAGATGGAGTGGAGGAGAAAATGAAGAGGTAAGGAGGAGAGGACCCCGCCCAGCCATATATACGGCATAGTAATGGCGCACCGTGGGCAGGTGCGCCATTACTAACTTTTTTTTTTGAATTTGAAGGCGGGAAGGTAGTAATGGTGCACCTTGGGCAGGTGCGCCATTACTAACTTTTTTTTATTTTTTTTTGATATAGTTTGAATTTTGAAGGCGGGAAAATAGTAATGGTGCACCATGGGGAAGTGCGCCAGTACTGAGTTTGATTTTTTTTGAATTTTTTTGCCTCTCCAGATCTTGAAAGCTCCGTAACATTTTTTCTGTTAGGTTTTTGAGGATTCTAGAAAATCGATAATGAGCGTAGAATGTAACTTTTCGAGTAGATGATTTTTCATATAAAAAACTTTTTCATCGAAGGTCGTATGCAAAAGTTATGGTCATTTTACCAAAACACGGCGGCCTTTTGCAAAAAAATTCAAAATTCATGTTTGTTAATTTTCCTAACAACTAGAACATGTAACACATGGGCATCTATTTTTTTGAATCTTTTATCATTTTCTTTTATTTTTTAAAAAAAACTAAAAGGCGATCCAAAGGGGGGGGGGTGTTTGTGTGTGTGAGACATAGCAATGGCGTACCACACCTAGGTGTGGCACTACTGTGTAGGCACCACACCTAGGTGCGCCACTGCTATGCTACACAGTAGTGGCACACCTAGGTGTGGTGCGCCATTGCTATGTCGGGTGGGGGGGGGATGGACCCAAAAGAATAGCAATGACACACTGCTCATGTGGTGCGCCATTAGTAAAACCATAGCAATGACGCATCTGATTCTGGTGCACCACTGCTATATAGCAATGACGCACCACATACATGGTGCGTCATTAATGTCTATATTAACTATAGTCATTTTTTTAGTAGTGTCGATTTAATCCTCGGTTGAAAATTATCAAAATAACTATGAAAAGATGAACAGAAAGGGTGATGATTCTATACCAGAATGATGCACGCTATAGAACTTTTTATTTACATTGTGACACACCTAAGTAAACAAGTTCACCATGTTGCAATTGTGATACAACATTATCTATAAGTTCAAATGTCTATCTCATAAGTATACAAGTTACCAACACATAAATGTGAACATAGTAAATATGTAAAAGCATGAGCAAGATTATACATAAAAAATCTAGCCACGCAAATGCGCAGTCACCCTGCTAGTTATAAAAATAATAACAAATGGGTTGTACACACCACAGATTTCGAGATTGACTTGTTTACTGAAAGCTTTGTCAGTCAACACACGATTCTAGCAGCAGTGACTATTGGATGTCCATCCAACGGCCGACGTGCTTCTTCAATCTCTGATCTTCCTGCTCCAGCCGCCTAAACTAGCGCCGACGGGACTGCCTGCTCCCTCCTCTTGTGGCCCGCTGTCATGTCGCGCAGGCTTCACTGGCCCACCCTACTCCCTCCGCTGGTCTAGCCGCACGCAATCAACTGCCTCCTTATTACGTGAAAAAAATGATTTCTCCCACTGACATCTGGGGCACACCGGTTCAGAGGCTGATCTGTGGGCCTACTAAGTTGACACGTATGCAAGGCTTTGTCCATTTAGTCAACAAACAATTCTAGCAGCAGCTACCGTTGGATTTGAATCGAACGGTTCTGCTGCTTCTTCAATCAGTGCTCTTCTTGCACCAGCCGCCCAAACCAGGGCCGACGAGACCGCCTGCTCCTGCCTCCAGTGGCCGGCTGTTCTGCCGTTGAGGCCTCACCGCCCCTACTACTCCCACCACGGGCTCACACCACAGCCGAACCAATGAACCCTCGTATTCCTCTCCGCGTGGGCTTCCACTACCGCGTCTTCCCCGACTCCGCGTCGTCCCCTTCCTAGGCCTCGCCGTCGTCCACCGCCCTGGTGCTCTTGCCGCGGCATGGTCAATGTGGTCAAGGAACGACTTCCATCAAAAAAGTATTGTACGTGGAGAGGCTGACAGCTGGGTCCACGGTCGCAGCAAGGAACTGCCTCCTTATTACACCAAAAATAATGATTTCTCCACCTGACAGCAGGGACCCGTCGGACGGGCCACCGTATTTCGCGAAAAAATGTTTTCCCCCTGACTGTTGGGACCCACCAGCTACGTCTTCGCACGCAAGGAAGTGCGTCCATATTACAGGCAAAAAATGATTCGCCCCCTAACTGCTGGGACCCACCAGCAACATTTTCGCACGCAAGGAAGTGCCTGACAGTCGGGACCCACCTAGTCGAAGCTGACGTAGCGTTGTCATTCTGGTCGCGAACATGTACGTACATACTGATCGATGTAGAGGAACACATGTGTTGTAGTAAAGGTGCGCACGTGTCGTAGTAGCACGTAGCATGTACATGTACGTATAGCCAGGGTGCAAGAAAGAAAATATGGCCACGTACGTCAATACGTGCGGGGTCTCGAACGCCTACTCGCGCATACGTACGGCCAGGGCTCGTGTGCATGGCTGGATCGGAACGGAGAAACTGTGTCATCGTCGTGTTCATGGGGAGGCAACAAAATATGTCGTGTTCATCGGGAGGCAACCAAACGCGTGTTGTCCATCGGGAGCCAACTGGTTTGGACGGAACAGCCGATGAAAATGTGGCCTAGCGTACCGCAGAACAAAGGAAACGGCCTTGTGTTCAACCGGCCACAGTCGAAACAGGATCATGTTCATCGAAAGGGGTCTGGCGTACCGCAAAACGGAGGAAACGGACTTCTCTTGATCGAAACGGGTCCTGTTGATCAGGAGGGGTGTGGTGTACCGTAAAATGGAGGAAACAGACTTGTGTTGGAGCGCTACGGTCGAAACGGGGGTCCTGTTCATCGGGAGGGGTGTGTCGTACGGGAAACGAGACTCCATGAGATACTGTTCATCTCCACCGTTGACCTCCTCCAGCCTCCACGGATTACTGGTCATCCAACATCGACCTCCTCCAGCCTCCACCTACCACTGTTCATCCACGGGCTCCTGTTCATCCAGCCTCCACCGCGCGCTCCTCCACCGGCTACTGTTTAACCAGCCATCTTCATGGGGTCCTATTCAACAACCCCTCCACGGGCTACTCTTCATCCAGCCATCCACCGGCTACTGTTCAACCAGCCCTCCACGGGGTCCTGTTCATCCAGCCCTCCACGGGGTCATGTTCATCCACCGGCTCGATCAATTGGTGTACTGTTCATCCAGCGACAACACCATGGGGTTCTGTTCATCCAACCCCCCACCGGGAACTGTTCATCCAAACCCCCAAGAACGCTCATTGTTCATCAAGAGGCAGCATCAATCGGCTTCAGTCAGTAGCAGTAGCGAAGGTATCACTCAGGTTCAGTTAATAGCAAGGGATCGATAGCTCGGTTTAGTAACGTAGCTAGTGCAATCGCTCGGGTTCAGTTAGAGCCAACGCCTCGCTCGGGTTCAGTTAGAGCGCAATGCCTCACACACATGCGCGTACGTACGAGAGAAACGCGCATCACTCGGCCCCCGACCACCCACCGTAATCGGGTACTCCCGTCATATTTTCCTCGTCCTCGCTTCTACCACAATTTTTCCATCATGGACGACCCAAAGAATGTCATGCAGCTGCATCTCCGGCCCGCCCAGGACGAAAAGCCCATATTCTGTCATGATTTTTTGTCATAGAAGTAGGAGCCCACCACCGGGTTTTGTCACAACTATCGTCATAGAAATGTCATAAGCATGATAGAAAAAAATTCGTTTGGCCCAAAATGTCATGGATGTGTCTTTTTTTGTAGTGACAATTGCTGTATTTCCAAGTTGTCAAGCATGCTTGGTTTGGTTATACATTGTGCAATGTGGTGCTCAGTTAACGTTTGGTTCATTTATGTTGTGGTGTTTAGTTAACTGTTTGGTTCACTTCTGCAATGCAATGTTCAATAGTTGTGGGTACATTCTGTTATTGTATACCATGTGAGGAATAAATTGAATTTGGTTGTAATAAATATATGAGAAACAAATACAATTGCTACAATTGGCTGTAGTTAACTGTTTGGTTAACCGTCTAATCTTCATTTAGGAGTATGTTATATCGTGCAATGTGGTGCTCAGTTAATGTTTGGTTCATTTGATGTGGTGTTTAGTTAACTTCTTGGTTCAATTCTGCAATGCGATGTCCATTGTCATGGGTAGCATTTTGTATTGTTGTGCATGTGAGGAATAAATCGAATTTGGCTGCACTTAATACATGAGAAACATATACAAGTGTTATATTTCCTACTTCTTAATCATGCTTGAGGCAAAGGACAGGCATTCGTGTTCGTTGCTTTGATAATTTGAGGGTACACAGGGAATTTCATCTAGTCACTTTCATCATGTTGATTTGATTCGTGTTCGCTACTTTGATAATTTGATATGTGGGTGGACCGGTGCTTAGGTGTGGTTCTTACTTGAACAAACCTCCTACTTATGATTAACCCCCTCACAAGCATCCACAACTACGAGAAAAGTATTAAGGATAAATCCTAACCATAGCATTAAACTTTCGGATCCAATCGGTCCCCTACGGAATAGCGCATAAATTAGGGTTTAAGTTCTGTCACTCTCACAACCCATCATCTATTAACTACTCCACAATGCATTCTCTCAGGCCCAAATATGGTGAAGTGTCATGTAGTCGACGTTCACGTGACACCACTAAGGGAATCACAACATACATACTATCAAAATATTAAACACATATAAAGTTCACATGATTACTTGCAACATGATTTCTACCATGACCTCAAGAATAAAAGTAACTACTCACAAGTGATAAACATGCTCAAGATCAGAGGGGTATTAAATAGCATAATGGATCTTAACATATAATCTTCCACCAAATAAACCATATAGTAATCAACTACAAGATGTAATCAACACTACTAGTCACCCACAAGCACCAATCTATAGTTCCGGTAACAAGATTGAACACAAGAGATGAAGTAGGGTTTGAGATGAGATGATGTTGTTGAAGATGTTGATGAAGATTGCCCTCCCCAAGATGGGAGAGTTTTTGGTGATGATGATGATGATGATTTCCCCCTCCTGGAGGAAACTTCCCCCGGCGGAATAGCTCAGCCGGAGGGCAAAAGTGCTCCTGCCCAAGTTCCACATCAAGACGGTGGAACTTCATCCCTAAATTCATCTCCTTATTTTTTTCTAGGTAAAAATGACTTATATACCAGAAGATGGGCATCAGAGGTGGGCCTGGGTGAGCACAACCCACCAGGCCGCGCATGGGCTCCCTGGGGCGCCCTGGTGGGTTGTGCTCACTAGGTGCCCCCCTCTGGTAGTTATTTGCTCCAGTATTTCTTATTTATTCCATAAAAATTCCTTATGAAGTTTCAGCCTATTTGGAGTTGTGCGGAATAGGTAGCCTGACGTACCTTTTCCAGGTCCAGATTTCCAGCTGTCGGAATTCTCCCTCTTTGTGTGTACCTTGCAATTTATGAGAGAAAAGGCATTACAATTACTCCAAAAGCATTCTTATGCATAAAATCATCATAAATAACAGTAGGAAAACATGATGCAAAATGGACGTATCAACTCCCCCAAGCTTAGACCTCGCTTGTCCTCAAGTGAAAACTAAAATCGATAAACATGTCCACATGCTTAGAGAGAGAGAGGTGTCGATAAAAACAAAATACGGACATAGAAGCATCATGTGAATTATTATAACAGCAACAAACTTTAACATAATTTTTTATCATAGGTCTTTTATCATAGACTTCTCATGAATAAGTAACAATTCATCACACTATCGAAGTATAAAGCATAAACTCTATTAGAAACCAACAAACTATGTTCTCAGTCAACTTTGCAATTACAATTCATCATTTTTTTGAGGAAGGGTCACGTATCGGAGCCTTTAGGCAAGTCCACATACTCAACCATCACTTAGTCTTCTATGATTGCTAACACTCACCGCATACACATGTGCAAAATGTTTCAACCGGACACATAGGAAGATAGGAGCTTATAGTTTCGCCTCCCAACGTATGCACCTCAAGGGTGATGTCAACAATAATAACTCATGCTACCCATATTCAGTTGGACATATGTGCCTAGATCTTTCCTCACCACATGATGCTTGCCAAAGGAGAAAAATAAAAAGGACTAGAGAGAAAACTTTGACTCTTTGCATAAAAGTAAATACATAGAAGTAAAAGATAGGCCCTTCGCAAATGGAAGCAGAGGTTGCCATGCGCTTTGTATTGCCCCTTGTGATGGAAACCTTCATTATGCATTATGTCACTTTTATTCTTCACCATCACAAGTTCTTACAACTCTCAATTTTCTCTTACACTAAATGGTCTCACACTTTTAGAAGCAATTTTTATTGCCCTATTGCACCGATGACAACTTACTTGAAGGATCTGACTCAATCCTTAGGTAGGTATGGTGGACACTTGAAAATAAGATTTGGGTTTAAAGGTTTTTGGATGCACCAGTAGTATCTCTACTTAGTGCGGAAATTTTCGCTAGCAAAGATAGGGGGCAAGCACCACATGTTAAAGGATCCATGACAATATGACTTCAATGTGAATATGAACAAAAATAAATCATTAGTTTGTCTTCCTTATCCTCAACAATTTTGGCATATAATATTTTGATGGGGGCTCACAATCACAAAAGATTTCCAGGATAGTGTATTTATATGTGAATCTTCTCTTCCCTTATTAATTCTTTCATTAGTTGCATAATTGACTAATGCTATGTTTGTTAATCTCTAATAAAAGTTTCTACTTATACTTATGTGGTGTCATCACCTACCATAAGATTAGCATAAGATCTTCTTGATTTATTTCCTTTCCTTTTATTTACTTCCTTCCTTTTTAGTCCAACAAGAAAGTAAAGAAAGCAAAAACTCAAACTAAACTTTATTATATACCTCGCACACGGTTACAAGTATAGATCACTAAGCAAACTCTTGAAAAGAAAGGATCAAACTAAACTTTTATTCATCTAAAGCAAAAAGATAACTATGGATCGAAATAAAATAAGTAAAGGCAAAAGATAGTGAGGATGATACGATACCGGAGCACCTCCCCCAAGCATGGCGGAAGCCAAGGGGAGTGCCCATACCCGATACTGAATTTTCTTTTGCTGATGAAGAAAATGGTGGTGGTGGTGGTGTAGTAGAGGTGATCCTATCCTTCACGGTCAAGAGATTTTCCAATCTACGGATGACACTCCGAAGGAAGATGATGTGCTCTTGATGCAGAATATTTTCATGAGTATGATATTTATTTTGCACACGAACCGTTTCAATGATTCAAAAGGCTTCAATCTCAGTCGGTGTAAGATGAGCATAGTAAGGTTTAAGGATATCTTCTTCTTCTTCTTCCTTAGCAGGCCAGGGCTGCTCAGCTGCCGGTGCTTGATCCTTGGTAACCTCCTTGCTCTTGTCTCCCTTGACGGCTTCTATGGGCTCTTCTCTCTTCAGCTCGATCTTCATCAACCAAGCATCCTCTTCCATGTTGTTGGACGAGGAAGAAGACATGATGTCTGGCTCAACAGATCTAACCGGAAATAGCAAGAAAAGAGAACAGAAGATTTCTCTGCGATATGGTGATAAATAGGTTCGGGGGGTATATAAAGATTTTTTTATCTAGGGGAAACAAGCAAATTGTAGAAAAACAGAGTCTGGAAGGTACCCGATCTGGGCACAACCCACATGGGAGCGCCTGGTGTCTTGTGCCCACTAGGGTACGCTTCCTGGTTGTTTCTTATTTTCCTAAATTTTTTTATATTTCAAAACTAACAAAAAAATATTTTTCTGGATTTTTCGGAGTCCGTTTACTTACCGTATCATGTACCTCCTTATTTTCACGATTCCAGAGTGTTCTGGAAGGACTCTTTTATGTGTTCTTCTGGTGTCAAAGTTTGGATAATATTACTTTCAACATTAATGGGCGTACCTGAGATATATTGTTTTATTCATTGCCAATTAACAACCTTCGGGTTAGTACCTTCGGCATTATTTATTTTGATAGCTCTAGACCGATAAACCTCCTCGATAACATAGGGTCCTTCCTATTTGGAGAGGAGTTTTCCTGCAAAGAATCTGAAATGAGAGTTGTACAAAAGAACATATTATCCAACTTTAAACTCATGCTTTTGGATTCTTTTATCATGCCATCTTTTAACTTTTTCTTTAAATAGCTTGGCATTTTCATAAGCTTGGATTCTCCATTCATCTAATGAACTAATATCAAATAACCTCTTTTCTCTGGCAAGTTTGAAACCATAGTTGAGTTCTTTGATTGCCCAATATGCTTTATGTTCTAACTCAAGAGGCAAATGACATGCTTTTCCATATACCATTTTATAAGGAGACATGCCCATAGGATTTTTATATCTTGTTCTATAAGGCCGAAGTGCATCATCTAATTTCTTAGAACAATTCTTCCGGGACCTATTGACAGTCCTTTGCAAGACTATTTTTTTTCTATTGCTAAGTTCAACTTGACCACTAGATTGAGGATTATAAGGTGATGCAATTCTATGGTTGACACCATACTTGGCAAGCATTTTACAAAAAGCGCCATGAATAAAGTTTGAACCATGATCATTCATTAAATATATAGTGACTCCAAACCTTGGGAAGATAACTTCCTTAAGCATTTTAATAGAGGTGTTGTGATTAGCACTAAAGGAATCACAATATACATACTATCAAAATATCGAACACATGTCAAGTTCACATGATTACTTGCAACATGATTTCTCCCGTGACCTTAAGAACAAAAGTAACTATTCACAAGTGATAAACATGCTCAATATCAGAGGGGTATTAAATAGCATAATGGATCTGAATATATAATCTTCCACCAAATAAACCATATACTAATCAACTACAAGATGTAATCAACACTACTCGTCACCCACATGCACCAGTCTATAGTTCCGGTAACAAGATTGAACACAAGAGATGAACTAGGGTTTGAGATGAGATGGTGCTGTTGAAGATGTTGATGGAGATTGCCCTTCCCAAGATGCAAGAGTTGTTGGTGATGACGATGATGATTTCCCCCTTCGTGAGGGAAGTTCCCGTGGCGGAATCGCTCTGCTGGAGGGTAAAAGTGCTGCTGCCCAAGTTCCGCCCCGAGACGACGGCGCTCCATCCTGAAAGTCCTCTCCTTATTTATTTTTCTAGGTCAAAATGACTTATATACTAGAATATGGGCACCGGAGGTGGGCCTGGGTGACCACAAACCACCAGGGCGCGCCTGGCCTCCCTAGCGCGCCCAGGTGGGTTGCGCCCACCTGGTGGGCCCCCTCTGGTATTTATCTTCTCCAATATTCTTCATATATTCCATAAAAAATTTCTGTAAATTCTCATCTTGTTTGGAGTTGTGCAGAATAGGTAGCCTGGCGTAGCTTTTCCAGGTCTAGAATTCCAGCTGCCGGAATTCTCCCTCTTTGTGTGTACCTTGCAATTTATGAGAGAAAAGGCATTAGAATTACTCCAAAAAGCATTATTATGCATAAAAATATCATAAATAATAGTAGGAAAACATGATGCAAAATGGACGTATCAGTGTTTGCTTGTGATAAATTCAGATCTTACATTGTCTATTCGAAAGTTATTGTTCACACTGATCATGCTTCTATAAAATATCTTATGGAAAAGAAAGATGCTAAACCTAGACTCATTAGGTGGGTTCTCTTGCTACAAGAATTAGATTTGCATATCATTGATAGAAAAGGAGCGGAGAAACCCGTAGCTGATAACTTGTCTAGGCATGAAAATAATCTTGATGACCCACAACCTATTAATGATAGTTTTCCTGATGAGCAATTAGCTGCAATAAATGTTTCTAATAGTACACCTTGGTATGCTGACTATGCTAATTATATTGTTGCCAAATACATACCACCTAGCTTTACATACCAACAAACGAAAAAATTCTTCTATTATTTAAGACATTACTTTTGGGATGACCCACATCTTTATAAAGAAGGAGTAGATGGAATTATTAGACGTTGTGTACCTGAGCATGAACAGGGACAAATCCTACGGAAATTTCACTCTGAAGCTTATGGAGGACATCATGCGGGAGACAGAACTGCTCACAAGGTATTGTAATCTAGATTTTATTGGCCTACTCTCTTCATGGATTCTCATAAGTTTGTCTCAACTTGTGTTGAATGTCAAAGATTAGGTAATATCGGTAAGCGTAAGGAAATTCCTATGAATTATTCACTTGCTGCTGAACCATTTGATGTTTGGGGTTTTGACTACATTGGACCTTCTCCTTACTCTAAGGGGTATACTCATATTTTGGTTGCTGTTGATTATGTTACTAAGTGGGTAGAAGCTATTCCAACTACTAGTGCTGCTAACAACACCTCTATTAAAATGCTTAAGGAAGTTATTTTCCCAAGGTTTGGAGTCCCTAGATATTTAATCACTGATGGTGGTTCACACTTTATTCATGGTTCTTTCCATAAAATGCTTGCCAAGTATGATGTTAACCATAGAATTGCATCACCCTATCATCCTCGGTCTAGTGGTCAAGTTGAACTTAGCAATAGGAAAATAAAATTAATTTTTCAAAAGACTGTCAACAGGTCCCGGAAGAATTGGTCTAAGAAATTAGATGATGCACTTTGGGCTTATAGAACAACATATAAAAATCGTATGTGTATGTCTCCTTATAAAATGGATTATGGAAAAGCTTGTCATTTGTCTCTTGAGTTAGAACATAAAGCTTATTGGGCAATTAAAGAACTCAACTATGATTTCAAACTTGCCGGTGAAAAGAGGTTATTTGATATTAGCTCATTAGATGAATGGAGAGCCCAAGCTTATGAAAATGCCAAGTTATTTAAAGAAAAGGTTAAAAGATGACATGATAAAATAATCCAAAAGCGCGAGTTTAAAGTTGGAGAATATGTTCTTTTGTACAACTCTTCAGATTCTTTGCAGGAAAACTCCTCTCCAAATGGGAAGGACCCTATGTTATCGAGGAGGTTTATCGATCTGGAGCTATCAAAATAAATAATGCTGAAGGTTGTTAATGGGCAACGCATAAAACATTATATCTCAGGTACGCCCATTAATGTTGAAAGCAACATTATCCAAACTATGACACTAGAAGAATACATAAAACAAACCTTCCGGAACACTCCAGAATCATGAAAAATAGGAGGTACGTGATACGTAACTAAACGGACTCCGAAAAATCCGCAAAAATATTTTTTGTCAGTTTTGGAATATTAGAAAAAATAGGAAAATAAGAAACTACCAGGAAGGTGACCCTGGTGGGCACAAGACACTAGTGCGCGCCTGGCTTGCCAGGCGCGCCCAGTTGGGTTGCGCCCACCTCAAGTACCTTCCGGACTCCATTTTTCTTCTGTTTGCTTGTTTCCCAAGATAAAAAATCTTTATATACCCCCGAACCTATTGACCACCGTATCATGGAGAAATCTTCTACTCTCTTTTCCTTGTTGTTCTCTGCCAGATATGCAAATACGTCCTCTCAAAGTTCTGAGGACGATTGTCTAGGTACTTATCGACCTCTAGATAAGAATATCTTCAAGGATACCTATCCCTATATGTGGTACACCGATGAGGAAGATGAAGATGAACAAGTCCATCATCGTTTCAAGAATGAGAGCATGGACGCATTATGCGGAAGGATAATAAAGCATGAGACGGAGAAAGATGAGTTGAGGATAGATAACTCTATCCTCCTGGATAAGTTGGAGGAAAAGAAGGACAAGCCCTCCACTTCATCATCACCACGTCCTTCTTCATCACCAAAAGAACATTGAGTATCGGGTATGGGCACTCCCCTTGGCTTTCGCCAAGCTTGGGGGAGGTGCCCCGGTATCGTATCACCTCCACTATCCTTTGTCTTTACTTATCTAAGTTCGATCCATAGTTATCTTTTGCTTTAGATGAATAAAGTTTAGTTCGATTCTTTCTTTTCGATAGTTTGCTTAGTGATCTATCTTTGTAATCGTGTGCGAGATATATAATAAAGTTTAGGTCGAGTTTTGCTTTCTTTTACTTTCATGTTCAATAAAAAGAAAGGAAATAAATGAAAAAGATCATATGCTAATCTCATGGTAAGTAATGACACCCCATAAGGAGAAGTATAAGTAGAAAATTTTATTAGAGATTGACAAACATAGCATTGGTCAATGATGCAATTCATGAAAGAATTAATAATGGAAGAGAAGATTCACATGCAAATATACTATCTTGGAAACCTTTTGTGATTGTGAGCCCCCATCAAAATATTGTATGACAAAATTGTTGACGTTGGACAAGGAAGACAACTTAATGATTTATGTTTATTCATATTCACATAGAAGTTATATTGTCATAGATCCTTCAACATGTGGTGCTTGCCCCTGATTAGGGATGGCAATTTTATCCATGGATCTGGATACCCATGGATATCCGACCTGGTTGGGCAAGGGTATGGAGCACATTTTCGCCCATGGGTCCATGGACATGGATACCCACGAACAACCGGGTTGGGCATGGTTATAGTTTGTGCTCCATGGATATCCAATGGATACCCGTATGACATGTGCGGCCATATGCCAGTGATGTAGAAAGAGCGAATCAATGGGAAATGGCAGGAAATATGCAACTTGTTCCATGAGCTATATGCTGGAGAATCAACCTCTGGTATGTCACACTTAAGGACTCATCGTATTACTTGTTGCCTACTTATGCATGTAGCTTATGTTGTCATTTGTGAGTGAATGATGATGAGTTAATTTGCTCTTTGGGAAGGCTTCATGCTGACTTTTCTATGCCCATGGAGCTCCATGTGTATGTGGGTATCCAGTGGGTTTGGACATGGGCACAAGTTTTTCCCATGGATAATTTGGTGGATGGACAGAGGGTAGGAAGATGGGTCATGGGTTGGATTTGGACCAGCTCCACCCGCCCCAAACCCGACCAATTGCCATCCCTACCCCTGATGTCTAATACACAACCTTCTTCTTGTAGACGTTGTTGGGCCTCCAGGTGCAGAGGTTTGTAGGACAGTAGCAAATTTCCCTCAAGTAGATGACCTAAGGTTTATCAATCCGTAGGAGGCGTAGGATGAAGATGGTCTCTCTCAAGCAACCCTGCAACCAAATAACAAAGAGTCTCTTGTGTCCCCAACACACCCAATACAAAAGTAGATTGTATAGGTGCACTAGTTCGGCGAAGAGATGGTGATACAAGTGCAATATGGATAGTAGATAAAGGTTTTTGTAATCTGAAATTATAAAAACAGCAAGGTAACTAATGATAAAAGTGAGCGTAAACGGTACTGCAATGCGTTGAAACAAGGCCTAGGGTTCATACTTTCGCTAGTGAAAGTTCCCTCAACAATAATAACATAATTGGATCATATAACTACCCCTCAACATGCAACAAAGAGTCACTCCAAAGTCACTAATAGCGGAGAACCAACAAAGAGATTATGGTAGGGTAAGAACCCACCTCAAAGTTATTCTTTCCAATCAATCCGTTGGGCTATTCCTATAACTGTCACAAACAGCCCTAGAGTTCGTACTAGAATAGCACCTTAAGACACAAATCAACCAAAACCCTAATGTCACCTAGATACTCCAATGTCACCTCAAGTATCCATGGGTATGATTATACGATATGCATCACACAATCTCAGATTCATCTATTCTACCAACACATAGGACCTCAAAGAGTGCCCTAAGGTTTCTACTGGAGAGTCAAGACGAAAACGTGTGCCAACCCCTTTGCATAGGTTCATGGGCGGAACCCGCAAGTTGATCACCAAAACATACATCAAGTGGATCACGTGATATCCCATTGTCACCACAGATAAGCACGACAAGACATACATCAAGTGTTCTCAAATCCTTAAAGACTCAATCTGATAAGATAACTTCAAAGGGAAAACTCAATCCATTACAAGAGAGTAGAGGGGGAGAAACATCATAAGATCCAACTATAATAGCAAAGCTCGCGATACATCAAGATCGTACCACCTCAAGAACACGAGAGAGAGAGAGAGATCAAACACATAGCTACTGGTACATACCCTCAACCCCGAGGGAGAACTACTCCCTCCTCGTCATGGAGAGCACCGGGATGATGAAGATGGCCACCAAAGAGGGATTGCCCCCTCCAGCAGGGTGCCGGAATGGGTCTAGATTGGCTTTCGGTGGATACGGAGGCTTTTGGCGGCGGAACTCCCTATCTATTGTGCTCCCCAAAGTTTTTAGGGTATATGGGTATATATGGGAGGAAGAAGTACGTCGGTGGACCTCCGGGCTGTCCACGAGGCAAGGGCGCGCCCAGTGGGTGGGCGCGCCCTCCACCCTCGTGGGCAGCCCAGGACTCTCCTGGTCCATTTCCGATACTCCATGGGCTTCTTCTAGTCCAAAAATAAGTTCCGTGAAGTTCAAGGTCAATTGGACTCCGTTTGATTTTCCTTTTCTACGATACTCTAAAACAAGGGGGGAAAAGAAACTGGCACTGGGTTCTAGGTTAATAGGTTAGTCCCAAAAATCATATAAAATAGCATATAAATGCATATAAAACATCCAAGGTTGATAATATAATAGCATGGAACAATCAAAAATTATAGATACGTTGGAGACGTATCAGCATCGCCAAGCTTAATTCCTACTCGTCCTCGAGTAGGTAAATGATAAAAACAGAAATTTTGATGTGGAATGCTACCTAACATATTTCTCTATGTAATTATTTATTGTGGCAAGAATATTCGGATCCATAAGATTCAAGAAAAAAGTTTAATATTGATATAAAAATAATAATACTTCAAGCATACTGACAAAGCAATTATGTCTTCTCAAAATAACATGGCCAAAGAAAGCTATCTCTACAAAATCGTATAGTCTGGCTATGCTCCATCTTCACCACACAAAATATTTAAATCATGCACAACCCCGATGACAAGCCAAGCAATTGTTTCATACTTTTGATGTTCTCAAACTTTTTCAATCTTCATGCAATACATGAGCGTGAGCCATGGACATAGCACTATATGTGGAATAGAATGCTGGTTGTGGAGAAGACAAAAAGGAGAAGATAGTTTCAGATCAACTAGGCGTATCAACGGGCTATGGAGATGCCCATCAATAGATATCAATGTGAGTGAGTAGGGATTTCCATGCAACGGATGCACTAGAGCTATAAGTATATGAAAGCTCAACAAAAGAAACTAAGTGGGTGTGCATCCAACTCGCTTGCTCACGAAGACCTAGGGCATTTTGAGTAAGCCCATCACTGGAATATACAAGTCAAGTTCTATAATGAATAATTCCCACTAGTATATGAAAGTGATAACATAGGAGACTCTCTATTATGAAGATCATGGTGCTACTTTGAAGCACAAGTGTGATAAAAGGATAGTAGCATTGTCCCTTCTCTCTTTTTCTCTCATTTTTTATTGTTTTTTTTATTTTTTATTCGGGCCTTCTCCCTTTTTTATGGCCTCTTTTTTTTGTCCGGAGTCTCATCCCGACTTGTGGGGGAATCATAGTCTCCATCATCCTTTCCTCACTGGGACAATGCTCTAATAATGATGATCATCACACTTTTATTTTCTTACAACTCAAGAATTACAACTCGATACTTATGACAAGATACCACTCTATGTGAATGCCTCCGGCGGTGTACCAGGATGTGCAATGACTCATGAGTGACATGTATGAAAGAATTATGAACTTTGGCTTTGCCACAAATACGATGTCAACTACATGATCATGCAAAGCAATATGACAAGGATGGAGCGTGTCATAATAAATGGAACGGTGGTAAGTTGCATGGCAATATATCTCGGAATGGCTATGGAAATGCCATCATAGGTAGGTATGGTGGCTGTTTTGAGGAAGGTATATGGTGGTTTTATGGTACCGACAAAAGTTGCACGGTACTAGAGAGGCTAGCAATGGTGGAAGGGTGAGAGTGCGTATAATCCACCACTAGTAGAAAATAGGGCTATGGTCCAGGCCGGCTCAGCCCATTAGTCCCGGTTCAGTGTAGAACCGGGACCAATGTGGGCATTGGTCCCGGTTCATGAGCCCCGGGGGCCGGCCGGGCCACGTGGGCCATTGGTCCCGGTTCGTCTGGACCTTTTGGTCCCGGTTGGTGGGACGAACCGGGACCAATGGGCCTCACTCCTGGCCCACCACCATTGGTCCCGGTTGGTGGCTTGAACCGGGACCAAAGGCTCCCCTTTAGTCCCGGTTCATGCCACCAACCGGGACCAATGAAGTGCCTATATATACCCCCTCGCGCAAGAGCAGAGCACAGTGCTCTGTTTTTTCTGGCCGAGGGGGAGAGGGCTTTGTGGTGCTCTAGCTCACCTCCTATGCACATGAGGTGTTCGATGGAATGCCCGAGCCACACTACTTAAGCTTTCTCCTCTCGAGGCTCGACCTCCAAGCTCCATTTTCCTCGAGATTTGTCTAGATTTAGCGGTCCGTCACGCCCCGTCCCCATCTTCACCGCCGTCGATCACCCACGCCGATCTCATCACCGACACCACCGTGGTGAGCCTCTTGTTCTTATCTTCTTTCTGAAAGGAAAAATATTCTTACTTGTATGTTTAGATAGATACTTGTATCATTTTCTTACACTTATTATTGCATCTTATATAGTGCGATGGTTTTGGTATCCGCCCCCGTCGGTCCTCGTCCTGTCTATGATTCGGATTTGGTATGTATATTATCTTTATAACTATTGGTTCATTTATTGTTTATGAAAATTATGCCGACCAACGTGACATAGATTTTATTTATCTAGGATGTATGTGAATCAGAAATGCCAACCGACCCTATTGTCGAGAGGTTAAATTTAGTTGAAGAAGAAAACAATTTGTTGAAGGAAAAAACAAAAAAAATTGAGGAGGAGAAGATGATATTGGAGTTGCATGTTGCGGATGTCGTCGATGATCACAAGATCAAGATGGATGCAATGCGCTTGAAGATTAGAAAGATTAGAAAATATGCCATTCATACCGAGGCTTGGTATCATTATGCCATTGGATCAATTGTTACCTTGGTTGCGATTATGATCGCATTTGTTTTCGCATTGAAATGTTTTACATAGTTTCAATGTATGGTTTAATTAATTAGATGCTCTGGAGAGCTATATGTTGTTAGATGAGAACTATGTATGCACTTTGGTTTTAATGTGATGATGAACTTCTATTAATTTGGACACTTAATTATATATAATGCACGCAGATGAACCGGCAATGGATGTACGGTGACAGACACACCCGCGAGTACATTAAGGGCGTGCATGAGTTTCTCGATGCGGCTGAGGCAAACAAGCAGAATGGTTTTATGTGTTGTCCATGCACTGAATGTGGGAATACGAGGTCTTACTCTAACCAGAAAATCCTTCACTCCCACCTACTTTACAAGGGTTTCATGCCACACTATAATGTTTGGACGAGGCACGGAGAAATACGGGTTATGATGGAAGACGGGGAAGAAGAAGAGTACGATGACAACTATGTGCCCCCTGAATACGGTGATGCTGCAACGGGGGGAGCTGGTGAAGATCAAGAGGAACCAGACGATGTGCCCAATGATGCTGCCATGGGTGAAGCTGCTGAAGATCAAGAGGAACCAGACGATGTGCCCGATGATGATGATCTCCGCTGGGTCATTGTCGATGCAAGGACGCAATGCATTAGTCAAAAGGAGAAGCTGAAGTTCGATCGCATGTTAGAGGATCACAAAAAAGGGTTATACCCCAATTGCGAAGATTGCAACACAAAGCTCGGTACCGTACTGGAATTCCTACAGTGGAAGGCAGAGAATGCTGTGGCTGACAAAGGATTTGAGAAGCTACTGAAAATATTGAAGAAGAAGCTTCCAAAGGATAACGAATTACCCGACAGTACATACGCAGCAAAGAAGGTCGTATGCCCTCTAGGATTGGAGGTGGAGAAGATACATGCATTCCCTAATGATTGCATCCTCTACCACGGTGCATACAAGGATCTGAACGCATGCCCGGTATGCAGTGCGTTGCGGTATAAGATCAGACGAGATGACCCTGGTGATGTTGACGGCGAGCCCCTCAGGAAGAGGGTTCCTGCGAAGGTGATGTGGTATGCTCCTATAATACCACGGTTGAAACGTCTGTTCAGAAACGAAGAGCATGCCAAGTTGATGCGATGGCACAGTGAGAACCGAAAGAAAGATGGGAAGTTGAGAGCACCCGCTGACGGGTCGCAGTGGAGAAAAATCGAGAGAAAGTACTGGGATGAGTTTGCAAAGGACCCAAGGAATGTATGGTTTGCTTTAAGCGCGGATGGCATTAATCCTTTCGGGGAGCAGAGCAGCAATCACAGCACCTGGCCCGTGACTCTACGTATGTATAACCTTCCTCCTTGGATGTGCATGAAGCGGAAGTTCATTATGATGCCAGTTCTCATCCAAGGCCCTAAGCAACCCGGCAACGAAATTGATGTGTACCTAAGGCCATTAGTTGAAGAACTTTTACAGCTGTGGAATGGAAACGGTGTACGTACGTGGGATGAGCACAGATAGGAGGAATTTAACCTTAAGGTGTTGTTGTTCGTGACCATCAACGATTGGCCCACTCTCAGTAACCTTTCAGGACAGACAAACAAAGGATACCACGCATGCACGCACTGTTTAGATGACACTGAAAGTATATACCTGGACAAATGCAGGAAGAATGTGTACCTGGGCCATCGGAGATTTCTTCCGACCAACCATCAATGTCGAAAGAAAGGCAAGCATTTCAAAGGCGAGGCAGATCACCGGAAGAAGCCTGCCATGCGCACCGGTGATCACGTGCTTGCTATGGTCAATGATTTACACTACGTAATCTTTGGAAAGGGTCCCGGTGGACTAGCTGTTCCGTATGACGCTGAGGGACACGCACCCATGTGGAAGAAGAAATCTATATTTTGGGACCTACCCTACTGGAAAGACCTAGAGGTCCGCTCCTCAATCGACGTGATGCACGTGACGAAGAACCTTTGCATGAACCTGCTAGGCTTCTTGGGCGTGTATGGGAAGACAAAAGATACACCTGAGGCACGAGAGGACCTGAAACGTTTGCACGAAAAAGACGGCATGCCTCCGAAGCAGTATAAAGGTCCTGCCAGCTACGCTCTTACGAAAGAAGAGAAAGAAATCTTCTTTGAATGCCTGCTCAGTATGAAGGTCACGACTGGCTTCTCGTCGAATATAAAGGGAATAATAAATATGCCAGAGAAAAATTTCCAGAACCTAAAGTCTCATGACTGCCACGTGATTATGACGCAACTGCTTCCGGTTGCATTGAGGGGGCTTCTACCGAAAAACGTCCGATTAGCCATTGTGAAGCTATGTGCATTCCTTAATGCAATCTCTCAGAAGGTGATCGATCTAGAAATCGTACCAAGGCTAAGGAGTGATGTTCCCACCATCCTTCTTCAATATCATGACGCACGTCCTAGTTCATCTAGTCGACGAGATTGTCATCTTGGGGCCCGTATTTCTACACAATATGTTCCCCTTTGAGAGGTTCATGGGAGTCCTAAGGAAATATGTCCATAACCGCGCTAGGCCAGAAGGAAGCATCTCCATGGGCCATCAAACAGAGGATGTTATCGGGTGTTGTGTTGACTTCATTCCTGGCCTTAACAAGATAGGTCTCCCAAAATCGCGGTATGAGGGGAGACTGACTGGAAAAGGCACTCTTGGAAGAGACTCAATAATATGCAGGGACGGATATTCTTGGTCTCAAGCACACTACACAGTTCTACAAAACTCTACCTTGGTGACCCCGTATGTCGATGAACACAAGAACAGTCTGCGCTCCAAACACCCGGAGCAGTGCGACGACTGGATTACATGTGAACACATCAGGACTTTCAGCAGTTGGTTGGAAACACGTCTCAGAGGTGACAACACTGTTTGTGATGAGTTGTACTTGTTGTCCAGGGGACCATCTTTGACTGTATTGACTTACAAAGGATACGAGATAAATGGGAATACATTTTACACGATCGCCCAAGATCAAAAGAGCACTAACCAAAATAGCGGTGTCCGCTTTGATGCAGCAACCGAGAGCAGAAAGGACACATATTATGGTTACATAGTGGACATATGGGAACTTGACTACGGACCTGATTTTAAGGTCCCTTTGTTTAAGTGCAAACGGGTCAATCTGTTAGGCGGCGGGGTACAGGTAAACCCACAGTACGGAATGACAACAGTGGATCTGAAAAATCTTGGGTACACTGACGAACCATTCGTCCTAGCCAATGATGTGGGACAGGTTATCTATGTGAAGGACATGTCTACCAAACCGAGAAAAAGAAAAGATAAGGAAGCGAATACATCATACGATGAGCCAAAGCGCCACATAGTTCTTTCAGGAAAAAGGGACATCCTGGGAGTGGACGGCAAGACAGACATGTTTGAAGATTATGAAAAGTTTCATGAAATTCCTCCCTTCAATGTCAAGGCTGACCCAAGCATCCTGATAAACAATGAAGATTATCCATGGTTACGGCGCATTAAGCAAATGACACAAGCGAAGAAAAAGTGAAGACTTTCTCCCGCAACTATTATGATGATACCATGCCAAATTTGTAACAGACGAACATGCTACCATTGTCCGTTTTGTACATGCACATGCTATGTGGGTGAAATTATGATACCATCCCAACTTTTAACTTTTTCAGAGTTCATTTGAAATGCTTTCATGTCTTATGGTTTGAAACTTTGATACTTCTAAAGTGATTGTCCATTTTGTACACGAAGTGCATCAAGTTTTTGTCGTAACCCTCTCTACTTTTTGGAACATGCTATGTGGGTGAAATGATGATACCATGCCAACTTTCAACCTTTTCAGAGTTCATTTTGAAATGCTTTCCAATTTCAGAGTCATTTAGCTCAAAGAATGAATTAATAGCAAACAGAATAAACTACAAAACTCTTATGAAAATAAAAACAATCAATTAAAATATTATGTTATGATCAACTAAAATAAAACTATAATATTCTTCAGTAGCAAAAAGAATATAATTTTTGTGACCTAAAATCAAACTATAAGTATTTAATTGTAAGTATAAATAAAAAATAAATAGCAAAGAAGAAAAAATTTCTAATTTTATAGTAAAGTTATTCATAAACTAGTGATTCACACAAATTTTTAAAAATTCAAACTTAAACTATTTAAAGTTTAAAACTAATGGCACTAACAGAAAGTTTATAATTTTTGTGACCTAAAA